>NC_060898.1:6627500-6750000 GCF_014805685.1 Silurus meridionalis
CTGCTTTAATATGTATGGCAGGGTGTGTGTGTGTGTGTGTGTGTGTTAGTGAATCTCAGTGATTGAGTGTGTTTAGATAAATCACGACATGAGAAAATTTTACATATATCCTGTTAAACCCAATCATTTTTTTTAAGAAGCAGCTTTTAGGGTTAGTAATTAAAAAGTTATCATTATAAATGTTATTAATAAATAAAAGTATTTTTATTATGTTATGTTTAAAAAAAAGTATATATAGAAGTATATCTGATATTATATATTATATAAAACTATTATAAAAAGTAATTGATGAATAAACTAATAATATAATTTTTTATACTTTTATATTCAAATATAAATGAATAGACACACCAGTAAATATTAGTGTGTGTGTGTGTATGTGTGTGTGTGTGTGTGTGTGTGTGTATGTATATAAATAATATAATAATCTTAATGTATACTGTATACATGTTCATATATAAATGTTTTATTTATGTACTTATTTCATGTAACATTGTTATATCACATTATATAACATTGGTTCCCAAACACTGGGTCACAACCCAGTACTGGGCCTTGGTGGGTTGCAGTAACATTCTGAGGAAAATGTTTATGGATATGACACTATTATTTATTGTACAATTTGCTCTAACCAATTATTCATGCGGTGCGATCTGATATACAAAACATAAACAAACCCCAGCTTTCCAAAACAAAATTATGGGGTACGAACATTTGGAGCCCCCTGTAAAAAAAACAACAAAAACAATGAAGTGATTAAAAAAAAACATTTATTTAAATACATTAATTAAATTAATTAAAAGAACCAATATTGAGGTGAAACACAACGTAGGTAATTGTTAATGATTACATTTCATGCATTACTTTATTGGTTTGTTATCACTGAATCCTTCATGGCAAAAACCATGTTTGAAGGCTGTGTCCATGTTGGATTTTCTCTCAATGCAAATCTACTTTTGTTTTAAAAAAAAAAAAAATTACAATTCTCTCTCTCTCTCGAGCACAATCCCTCTTTCCCACTGTTTTTTATTTTTTGAAGCAGTGATGAATTGTGTTGTTGTGAGCTGCAGCCATGTGTTCATCTCCAACAGCTGCTTCCACTAAAGAAGTCAATAACAACTTGGTTCTCATGCCACAATTAAGAAGATGGTTTAAAAAAAAAACATGCGCTTGTACGCAAGCGAACACAAACTGATAAGGCAGTAAAGAAGAATATTGTAATTGTGTAACAGGGACCAAACAGTTGTTTCATCAGCGAATAGGGTTTACTTACTTAAATCATTATTATATATGATAAGTATGAACTGAGGATTCTTTTATTTAAGCAGTGATTTTTGGAAACTGCTGAATAAGGCAGTGTAAAAGTTGGATATTTTTTTTGTTTTTTTTTGCGGTTATGCAGATTTTTCTTTTGCACAAGAACCGTCCTTGTGTGTCCTCAGGCCACTCGATTTATTTAAACTGTGCACTTCACACTAACCCGCCTTGTCCTGCTCTTTCCTTGCACACCTCACATGAAGGAAGGGATATTTTTTGGGTGAAAGAGTGCCAGTGTAAGTCCCGTTCCATCACTCAAAGACCCATTCACAGCCGTGTGTTGGTTTTTCCAGACGCTTTCTGCCAGAATCTGGTGCCATAAATACGAAAAAATCCTGCAGCACATACGTCGCATCATCTGCTTTCGCAGTCAACCGTTAGCGACTTTTATTGCGTTTCCATCCTTTGAAGCACATCCAATGTGTTTAGATCGTGTTTTTTGTTGTTTTTTTTTTTTAACACACATTTTGAGTTTCAGATAAGGGCGCTCACACACTTTGAAAATGGTGCTCATCTCCAAGTTGTTTATTTGAACAGAATAGCCGGGGTGGCTGGCCCTTTCGGTGTTTATGCTACATGTAAACCGTGTTAGGGGCTGAAGAAGCGTCCCTCATTCTCAAGAGGATGAGTAAGGGTGGGAGGAAGAAGGGAGCAGGGGAGGGAGCGGGTGAAAACGGGGCCCAACAGCACTGTGCCGCTCCTATTGTAAACTTCCTGTCAGTGCAGATGTTGGTGACGGGAATCAAAGCTTTGTTCACAGTTCCCACCCACACATGCGCTTGCATGTACACACACACACACACACACACACTGATAAACACATGCACTATGCACATGGGTTCACCCAAAACTCACGTGCTTACTCTTTGCCACTTTCTACATGTCGCACACAACCAGATGTTCCCCCTCTTATTCTTTTTTTCCCCCTCTGCATAGTTCTCATCTCTCTCTCTCTCTCTCTCTCTCTCACACGGAGGATGTTATCGGAGGGTGTAGGCACAGACAGGAAGTGTGTTTTCTATCTGTTTAGTCCAAACATTGCAAGCATTCCACATCTCAGGATTCCACAAGAAAGAGCCGCCGCGTCCCTCAGCTCATTATAAGCTTTATATCTGCCATCTGATGTTTATAGGAAAGTCTGGGAGAGGGGCTGAGAGGGTTTGTATGATGCAATCTGGTGCAACTGCCTGTTCTCACAGCGGTCAGGTGTGTGTGTGTGTGTGTGTGTGTGTGTGTGTGTGTGTGTGTGGGCATGTTTTTATATCTCGTTCGGAACCAAATGTCTGATAGTTTTGACCTGTGTGAGTTTGTCAGCGGGAGAATAAGCTACCGTTCCGCAGCGTGTGTGGACTGTGTGTGTGGTGTACGTGACCCACAGCAGAATAGAGGTAATTATCAGCCATTAGAAGTGTTTATACAGAGAGGATGCCTCACCCAAGGTCTTATCTATCTAGATAATATTCGCTTTCATCATTTTCTCCGCCACACATATCTGACGTCTTCTCAGTATAGAGAAACGACTACTCGAGGACACTCGAGTTGAACACTGGTTTTCGGTAAGTCAGACAACACGTTGGTTCAAAAAGCAGGTCTCTGCGTTTAACATGCAAGAAGGGGACATCGGGGGCTTTAAATCACCCAACGAGGCCTCAATTGCAAGCGCTGCTTTTAGACTCCTTTACCGGTTTAAAATAACACTTACAAAATGGTATTTTTGACAAATTCCATCACACCAGTTGGATTGCTGGGTGATAAGAGTTAAGCTTATGTTTATATAATATTTGATATTTGTTAATCAGTTATGAGAAAAGCTAGGTGTAATTTCAAAGCAAAAATGTACTTGTTTAATATTGGGTAACAGATGTCTGACCGAGTGTGTGGTGTAAAAACAAAGAATGTAGCCACAAATATAGCTGATAGCCGACACAGCATTTCACATGAACAGTGACCACATCACACAATATGAACTTGTGTATTGGGACACCTGACTATCTCAGCCATATGTGGTTCTTCAGGCTGCAAGCACAAAGTCACACAATTTTTATATATTATTATTATTATTATTATTATTATTTTTATTTATTTTTTTTTTTTTAAACAAACATAGATAGAGAGAACAGTGATGGTATTCATCAAGTTGCCTTATACCTAAAACATGAGGCCATTTGGATATAATTAAACAGTGTAGTGTTAGATAAACAGAACTGCTGGGCTGACGCTGGGGTTTAGCAACAGTATGGAAAAAGGCAAGGCTACTATTCGGTGAATGTGTTTTGCATTCTTTACTTGATATGGGCTGCAGACTTAGTCAAGGATTTATAGACACATTTGCAGCTGCACACAATGAAGAAAACGACTTCTGGGATTCAGAGTATTTTTGTTATTTCAAATGTCAGTTTATCAGTTTTGTAACGTTTGAAATTCAAATGGTTAAAACGTTAATCCCCATTCCGTATTAATATGGAATATTGTGCATTCTGGAGCTTTCCCTTCAGTGCCAAATCACACAAATATCTGATTTATTGCCCTTGAAAGCTTGTCGTCATTATAGTGTCTAGCAGAAGTAATGTGAGGTGAGTATGTGATGCAGCAAAGCAGAATCCTGTACATTTTCTTGCTGAGGTACATAAATCAGGAGCCCAGGCATTCATTCAAAAAAGACACAATACTAATTCATGATAATCTGCGGTAACTCGGTCGCATTTTGATCAGATGACGTGGAAATGCTGATGAAACCGAGGAACACTAGCAGAACGTCACAGTTCTATGCTTCTACACACGGATCGGATATTTGACCAAATAGTCACATTCGGGCAGTTCAGTAAGGATAATTTGTACAGATTGTAAAGAAGCATACCGGGGCAAAACATTTACTGCCTACTGCCACTTCTCATCAGCACGGGCAGTATAAATCACTCGAGCTGACAACAGTGATTTGTCTCCACCCTGAAGTGAATGCAGCTTTAGAAGTTGAGCTCTGGGACGCTTTAAAACGAGGTGCCCTGTCCCGAAACGCTCTCGGGTTCTACACACCGCTTTGAGAAGCGCTTTACAGAGCCTTTTGACAGGGCTGTAACTCGAGATCCAAGCTCTTCAGCACTCGGCTTTTGTCTCGTTTGGAGCGTCTTTGGGGAGGAGGCTTTGTCAGGAATAAAGAAAAGCGGCCGCACCCTCCACTGGAAGATGAAGCAGGGAGGGACAGTGTGTTACAAACCCCGATAGTGCACCTGTTGTTCTGGTAGCCCGATACTCCTCCAATTAAGAGAGAAGTGTGAGTGTTTCAAAGCTTAGTCCAGTCAAAGCATAATGAAGTAGCATGTTTGTGTGGCGTACCCACATGCGGATATAACTTTGTGCGTTGTAGTTAACGCCACTTGCTTGTTGTCATGTTGCTGACTTAAATTGTATTTCAGAGGTTGTCAGGAACAATAGGGTTTATAGCAACAAACATTACCGTACATCACATATCTTTGAACAGTGTATTGTTTGTCCTTTATAATTTCTTCTTTGTGTATGCAGGGTCACTGCCTGATGCTTTAGGCCAGTAGGGTAAAAAGTATTTATCTGTCTAATTCCAAATCAGCAATTACTGTACTAAGATTGAAGAGATGTGTTCTGAAATAATAGAATTTTTATATAATTCATTTTAACCGCTCACATTTTTTTTAATGTGCGATTAATGCAGCGCGCATTTGTTTGACCATTTTGAATAAAAATATAAATGAATAAATATAAAAGAGGCGAAATTCGAACCAACGCCACACACATTCATTCATGACCTCCTTTCTTTGCTCAGATATATAAAAGTCCACCAAAAATGTTTTTTTTAACACTAAACATTTCTTTTACTGATGCGCCAAGTCTTTAATCAAGCACCAAAAACATCCAGCAATTAACACTCTGCGGTCAACAAACGCGCCGGTGCATTTTGTGGCTTTTTTTCCCCCTCCTCGTAACGCTGAAAAGAACTTGAATTACTCTTTTTATTTTGATAGAACAGATAAGAGCATTACAACATTCGAATCTGTAAAGGGTCTACTTTTATTTGTATACACTCATAATAACAAATGAAAGCTGTGATTTTGTAAAATAAAGAAAACGGACAGGGGGCGCTCTCTGCCGTCTATGTCATCTCTTTTTACAGACATAAATAAAACAACCTGAATCTCAGTAACAGTCACACCGAAAACAAATATTCTCTGATTATGTAATCCGTATAAAAGTTCAAAAGAGGTACAGTTTTTTCCGGTATCACCTCATTAACCGTCCGTGTGGAAACATAGCAAAAGTCCTGATTGGTGTCCTGACGATTTCCGTTGTTTAAAACACCATAATAAAAAGATTTACAAGAACATTTTGTCTCTCATGCTCTATGTTGAGTTTGGGTTCACTAATAATAAACATACATTTGCATAAAGCATTCATATTTGTTCATTCCGATGTTGATTAGAGTATTAAAAACTTGAAAAGTATTAATTTAAGGGACATTAAGAACAGGAAAAATTTTTTTTGAATATCTGCAGGACAATTTTGAACTCAGTTGATGTAGCTAATGTGAAGCACCATGCTAGAATTTTTAGGGGTATGGTAGTAGGGTTCATATTTAATTTATTTAATTGAAAAAAGTAAGAGTAAGCAATAGACCAACTTTTCAGTCACCACATACAGATATTTGGAGCAGTGGACAGGTTCAGATTCTTAGTTTGTATACTGTACCTCTGATCTCAGACCAGTGTTTAAATGTATTTGAAAGTTCCTTTTGGTGCTGTAGGTAGTGACTTAAAATAATGGGTAGTGCCAAGTTATGTAGTCACCTCTCACTCTTGAATAAGATTTTATTCCAGGTCAATGGAATCTGTAAAGGCACAAAATCCCTGCGAGTAATTGGAATATAACAACTGTTTGTGTAATTCTGTGTCAGTGGCTAATGCACTAGGTATGCAGCTCAAAGTTCCTAGCAGTCTTTTCCTTTCATATCCAGATGACCGGCTAATGGCGAAGGTATGCAGTATAAAGTCACAGACCCCGTTGTATCCCACAGCAGCTCAGTCACTTATTTACTGTCTTAACGCATTGCTCCGACCATGTCAGGCCGGTTAATTAATGGAAAGTGTAATATAAGTGGATGAGTCAGTGCCTTTCTTCGGAGATCGGCGCTGCCGTTTCGAAACCTGTCGAACTCGTGATTGTCTGGGAGCACTTTGAACTCTGACTCATCCCGAGTATATTTAAACCTCCAATAGTGCCTTAACACAAGCACTTAACTTATTCTTTTTAAGTTATTTATGTGGTTCTTTCCGAGCCAAAAGTTTCATCGTCTTTTTCCCGCTTGACTGATGTCTTTAGATTAACATGTCTTTGGTGACTCCATCAAACCTTATACTCTTTTCTTAAAAAAAAAAAAAAAATTATCCCTACGTTAAATGCTTTAGGTCACTGGGTTTAATGAGACACATGAAGTGAGGTATCTGGCATGTTGTTGTTTTTTTTTGTTTTTTTTTTCTTTGCTATTGTGTGAAACCGAACATGTGGTTTTCACACAGGAAGTGAACGCTAAATCAGAGTCTTCATTTTAGTCTGTCTATTTTTATTAGATTTTTTATTTCCAGTGTTCTTTTCTCACAATCGCCTTCTAGTCAATCTATCAGACGCTGTAGTCAGACGCCAGCCGTCTAAAACTGCGCGTCTGAAATGCAGAAGGTCTGCATGGCTGTGGCTTTCCTGCGCTATTAATATCCTCCCACGCTATCCTCACAGGCATGCGCACACACACACACTCGCGCTCACACACACACTTGCACACACTTGTGGAAACCAGCACGGCGGGATTAAACTTCCTATAGCTCAGAATTCCGATCTGTGAAATTCTGATGTATTAAAAAAAAAAAAGAGTAATTGTTCAGCTATGCGTTTGGATTTTGGTCGTTACTATGGAAACGGCAGCCATGTTCATTTTAAATGCTTGTTTAGGGGTTCATGACTTGGCCTATAGACCTTTACGGCTCAAAACTGTTTATTTACTGACATGCAGGCTGCTGGGTGAAAACAGAACTGGGGTGACTGGATTAGAGTTCGTTCACAAAAAGTTCACAAGGTCATATGTGTGGAATTTGTACATGTTAATATAACTGTGTGTTTGCGTGTGTCATAGTTGTTTGGCCCTCATGTGAAGCCTCTGCATTGTCTCGGTGCTTCCTGTGTTCCCCGAGAGGATACATTCGCAAGGTTTCACACGCTCCCCCAGAGTGCATGTGTACGTGTTTATATGCATCCTTCCACCGTGCGGTTTTCAATGTGTCTTCACGCGGTCTGCGGTTTGGTTGATAAACCATAAGCAACACCGCAAAGGTCATCTGGCACACAGCATGACCTTTTTGTGTGTTGTGTGTGCATGTGCGTGTGCATGTGTGTTTGCATGTGTGTATGTATGGGGGGGGGGTTGGCCTTGTGCTGGTTCCCATCATTTTCTCAACTGACCTCTCTTTTAGTCCACGTCCAATCTGATTGGATTCGACTCCATCCAAGTCTCTCTCTCTCTCTCTCTCTCTCTCTCTGTTTCTCCCCCTCCCCATCTCCCTCCTGTTTCCCATATCAGCAACATCCTGTACAAAAGAATAAGAGGCAGTTTGATAACAAGACTCACATGGTCGGAAAAGAGTGATTCCTGTGCCTCAGGATTAATGAAGAATGGTGTGTGTCCGCTTATCTGAATCCAAAATCCTTCCTCTCGTCCAAAGCGTCTCTGTCACTCCAAATAACTCACAAATAAAATGTCATTAAAACAAACTGTACACTTATTCTCTGCACATACTGTAGAATAATGACTGTCCGTACATGACTGTTAATAATTGAAGGCGTGTGTGTGTGTGTTTAGAGGAAGAGGATATAGTTAGTTTATCCATACAATAGTCATTATACGTACTAATCCTTCATGCCAATCAAAAAGTTGGAAATCGGCATAAACACACACACACACACACACACACACACACACACACACACACACACACAGATAAAGATCAGACGTATTCAGCAGTGTCTCTAAAGCTTTACCCTCAGCTTCCTGCTTCCAAGTTGAAGCCACAGGAAACACACGCTTGCGTCCGGTGTATACTTTTCTATGGTGGGCCGCCATGTGCATCTGATTTTAGCCCTTTCACCAGCCGGATTGTTTGTTTAGGAAGCGGACCACACAACCGTATACAAACTCGAACCGCTTTTTATCCTTCTCTCATCTGGAGAACGTTTTCCTGTTTCATTAGACACGCTCCAGCAAAAGAGCTCGACCATTAGCTTGCTGGCAATCAAACAAGAAATCTTTAAATTGCTCCTCGATTGGAGAGTAAAATAATGCAGTGGTGTCAGTCATTTATGGAAGAGGCCACGTAAAAAAAAAGATTTGATGAACATCAACGGCTTGTGGTAAACATGCCATTTATTTGATTTGAAGTTATTTTGTAAATGCGCAAACTAAATATAATATTGAAAAAAGTGATTTTAGACATGAACTAATTTGCTGTTATTGTTTATCACAGATACCGACTGTATATTTAATAAATCATGTAACAGAATATAACGAAAGTACAGTTTCATCCACCGCATGTCTACGTCCATTTGAATAAAAGCGACTCGAAAGCCAATAGACGCAACGTACTCTTTTATGTACTGTGTGTGAGTAATGACTGACTCACTTATTAGGCGCGGAGAACAAACAGGGCTGAAAAAGCGAAGCTGCCAAAGCTTTCGTCTCACTTGTTCTGTTGTTTGTTTGTTTTTTTTGCGCCGTATTCTTCCAAACAGTAACAGTACCCCACAGCTAAAGGATTAAGGATAATGGGAATTTTATAAAGACCTTTATATTATGCACTGCTTGATTTATTGAATTGCTGAATCAGAAACCGATTTTCTATCATTTAAAAAATTTCTCCAGTTGTGTTTCCAACCACAGTTCTGGCAGCAAGGCGTAGGTCAATGTGCTCATTCTGAAAAGTTGATGTTTCTGTTCGAAAAAAATTTCTACAGGTATTGGTACGGCCTATTTTTTATTTTTTTATTTTTTTTATTTTTTTCATTTTTTAGCAGTAACAAGTTTGTCTCATTTGTTACTGAGGGTCATGGGAGCAGAATTGGCCATGCTGTCTGGCTCTCTTTGTCCCCCTGTCAATCAGTCATTAATGTCTAAGTCTCATCATTATTTGTTGTCCTATAATAGTGCACTCGTGTTTTTTTTTTACTACTTTTTAATATTGTATAAAATCAGCAGTGGGTCACTCACACGTATGACCTGGTGTGTTAGTTCCAAATTTATTTGCTTATAAGAATTCAGGTAAAAGTTTAATCAAAGGGTTTTTCCAGGTTATTTTTTATCACTTGCATCGAGGAATCTGTTAAATCTCAATATGTATTTCAAAGCCATGCCATTGCCAGATCATTAAGCTGAAAATGAGATCACCTATTCGGTACATTCTTAAAAAAAGAAGAAGAAAGAAAAACAAAAGAACACACTGAGCTCAGGAATATCAAAAGCCCTGGAAGACCTCAAACAGCTGTGGTGAATGAGAGCAGAATTCTTTCCCTAGTGAAGAAAAAAAAGAAGCTTCACAACATTTGGCAAGATCAAGAAGATCCTCCAGGAGGTCGGCATATCTGTATCAAAGTCGGCAAGCAAGAGAAGACTTCACCAGAGTAAAAATCTGAGTTTCCTACAATTTTTAAACCTTTAAACCGGTGTGGGAAAAAAAATAGTTTTTTTCAGTGGGGATGTCTGATGAGACAAAGATCAAATATTATGTTTTAAAATTTACAGTATATGCACCAGAACAATAGGGATAGTCAAATACAGAGAAGAAAAGGTACTTCTCATGATCCAAAGCATACAGTCTTATTTTTATGGTTGCCAATTAATACTATAGTTAATACTATTAATGTAAGTATGAATGATGTATGAAAGTCTGAAGTCTTTTTATATATATTACCTGCTCAGATTCAGCCAAATGCCCCAAAGCTCAGTGGTGCTTCACAGCGCAAACGGTTAATGACTCGAGGCATAATTCAGAAGCACCCCATGATATTTATTTAGCGCCAGAAGGTGGAATGTTCTGCAATGGTGAAGTCAATCACCTGAGCTGAATCCAATTGAGCTGCATTCCAGTTGCTGAAGGCAGAACGAAAAGCACAAGTGCCACAACAATCAGCAGTAACTGAAGACAGCTGCAGGCTCCTAGACAGCATCTCCAGAGAAGACACCCAGTGTCTGGTGACGTCTATGGGTTCCAGACTCCAGTTAATCATTCAATCAAATATTTAAAAATGTGATGTTAGGAATGCAATTTGAGCTCATGTTCATTCCTTCCAGCTTCTGGTTCCTGATGTAGACAGCTTAATTATACCTAAATATATTTATCATACAGAGTGCCCATGCTTTCCTTTTGTGGCTAATGTTATAAAGGTGTATACCTCTGTGCAGTTTTTAAAAGAGCAGGATTGTTATATAGGTTTTTGGTAAGAAGAAAGATCTCCGCAATAATGGAACTTTAACGTATTGAACATTCAGCACCACCAGAGGAGGATGGGTTCACTCAAGGTTTCTTCCTCATACCATCTCAGAGAGTTTTTCCTTGCCTCTGTCAGTGGCTCATTAAGAATTAACGTATAGGGACTGATTAATGCCCGAGTTTATATTTGCTACTGGCAAGAAAGTGTTTACTTCTGTTTCAGAACTATTTGGCACTGTCAAGTGTTCGACATTTGGTGTAAACCAGATAACAAAAAGGACTAAATTTTCAGGTTGTAACACCTACACAAAACTAGAAGCGACAAAACTCTATAACCAGTTGCCTAGTTATTGTGTATTACGCCGAGTTGTGCTTTGGCACATTGTTTACGAGTGGAGTGTGCACGATGTGCTCAGTGATCGAGTAGTGTACTGTGTTGTGGTTCAGTATGATGTGTTTGAGTGCCAGTTGCAAGTGTTTGTGGTTCCCCCCCACACACACACTTTGCGGAGGTTAAGGTTACCACACTGGTCTGCAGTCTGACCAGCTATTACAGCACGCGCTACACCGCAGTCTGGGCAAACTTGCTGTGCGAGCGAATGTGCGTATGTTTGTGCGCATGCGAGCACGTTTCCACTTGCAGCACAGCTGTGTGTAATCTAAAACGTAGGTTTTAGATTCCCCATCTCAACAAATTAGACACAAAACGACAGGATCCAGTGCTAGATCCATACTCAAGGATCTAGTGCTGCATGGGAAAACAGGAAGCGTGCATGTGAGCGTGTGAGCGTGTGTGTGTGTGTGTGTGTGTGTGTGTGTGTGTGTGTGTGTGTGTGTGGGGTGTTGTTTTAATCTTTATGTCCTGCCTTATCTTATTTGCCCCTGGCCGTGTCTGCTGGCTGAACTGCGTTCCTGCAACCTTGAAGAACTTACTCTTGACACACACATGTGCACGCACACACACAGAACATGGGAACATTCAGCTTTCAGACGGACTTATAAAAGCAGACACATTTAATGAAAACGGTGAAAAAAAACGGAACTAATGAGGAAAAGCTCCAATGTGGGTTTTTTTGGAAGACACTGCTAATAGCATAATAGTAGCAAATAGTAATAGCAAAGTCTTAGCATAACTAACATGTGAATGAATTTTCAACTTCCTGCCTCATCAGTTAGCGAGTTATACAAGGCTGCTGTGTCCCATTAAATTACACCAGCAGCCTACAGACACAATTAGAGCCGTCAGTGAAAAATAGATTATCTTGTGGCCTCATTGCACCTTTTAAACCTTAAACCTTATTGGAGGGAGTTTAGACCGATAGAGGAGACGCTTGATGGAAACATTTTTCCTTTGTTTATACATTAAATCTCGCTAGAGGAAATTTCCTGACACTGTCCAAACACTGATTAGTCTTAAAACTAGTATTAGCGGTACTATATTTTCTGTGTTTTGACTGAAAGTCGTCGTTTCTGACCCCCAAACCGAAGCTTGCTCTGCCAGAATTTGGGAAAACATTGCACAGCATTACAATATAGCACCAGTTCATCCCACCAATACTGAAAGTGTCGGAATTGAACAGTAGTTGAAGTGTAGGGTTGATATGAAGTGACCCTAGAATTTTAAACAGGATATACACCCTCTGGCCACTTTAATAGGAACACTTGCAATTTTTCCAGTCATCGTTAAGTATAACATCAGGAGAAATCGTGATATCAGTGACTTTGACTGTGGCATTGGTGGTGCCAGAAGTGGTACAGAAACTGTTTCTACAGAAATCGCACACATGCAGCTAGTGGAAGTTCTGTAGAAGGAAACACCGTTTTTAAGACCGGTTTTGGTTTTAGAGGCACAAATTCTCAGACAGGCTCCAACATTAACGGACCACATTGGATTCCACTCATATCAGCCATGACATTCAATCTGAGGCTACAGTGGGAGTTTTTTTTGGGGGGGGGTCTGTTACATCCTCAGATTCTGCTTGTTAGCTGGCAAGAGGGGGATCCCTTAAGGTTTAATGTGTTGTGCATTTGGAGATGCTTTTCTGCTCACCAATGTTAGATAGAGTGGTCATTATGTGAGTTATCATAGACCTCCTGCAAGCTTGCTCCAGCTTAGGTATTTTCCACCGACTTCTCTTATGAATGAGTCACTCACTGGATATATTTTGTTTTCGGGCCAAGTAGCAGAACAATTTCTGAAAAAAATCAAACCAGTCCATCCGGCACCAACAACCATACCACAGTACCACAGTCATAGTCACTGAGCTGAAAAAATGTCTCTCTAACGCCTTACATCTCCGCGATGTTCTGGATTGCACCACTGCCAAAAGAATTGACCATTGTGTGAACGAATACGAATACCCATGGGTTACACGTGTTTCCTTCTAAAAGTGGCCAATCAGAGTATATATTAGAAATGCGTTTATTTGTGGAGGTATTTTGAAGTTGGATCTGTGCTTATGTTCAAAGCTACTTTTCTGTTCTCTCTCAAAGCTGTATGTGTTACAGTACAGTGGCTCTGTGTGAGAAAGCCAATCCTTCTGTATGGAATCCAGTGATTCACCCAGGCTGGAATGTGCAGGCTCTGCACAGGAAGTGAGGCAACCTCCTCACTATCTCCTGACTTTTTATTGAAGAATGAGCAAAGAAAACAAAAAGAAGTGTGACGTTCATTATGGTGTGACTTGAAGCATGAACTATGCAAAAGAAACAAATGAATGAGTATTCTTTAAAAGTTACGGTGAAGCAAATCATTTGCGTCGGTTTGATTGCTCCAAGACACGTTTTTGCCGTGATTAAGGTCTTCGGTGCTCAAACAGGAACGACCTTTGACCCAGATGAGTCAGTTAAGGGCGCATGTGCAGTGGTGGAGAGAGCACAACAGGTGCGGCTAATTCCTTTGGATACTAGACATTTGCTCCGTTGCATGTGAAGCATTTAGCGTCTGGAGAAATGCTCTGTGTGTGTGTGTGTGTGTGTGTGTGTGTGTGTGTGTGTGTGTGTGTGTGTGTGTGTGTGTGTGTGTGTGTGTGTGTGTGTGTGTGTGTGTGTGTGTGTGTGTGTGTGTGTGTGTGTGTGTGTGTGTGGCTCGCTCATTAGGAGGCCTTTTACAGTTCCTTACAGCTGAATAGTCGCAGTGTGTTGCCGAAGAGGGAGGAATCTGTGCTCTCTTCTCTTCTCACTGCATTCCTTTATTTCCTTTCTCTTATTCTCTCTCTGTCTCTCTCTCTTTTTCTCCTTCCCTCATTCCCTTCTTTCTCATGACCCCTCTCACACTTTCACACCCGGCCTCCTTGAACTTTCTTAATGCCACAATTGTGAATATCCGTGACAGAAAAAAGAAAAATGGAGAAAGAGCGGGACAGCAAGCAAGAGGAAAAAAAGGAGAGAGTGTGCATAAGCGAGAAAGAGTGTGTCGTTGGAAACTCTGACGCGAGCGGGTAGAGTGTGTCTCGACAGCGCAGCTTAATCCAGGAAACTCCCTTAGAACAACAAGGCATGGCCGCTTTCCAGAGAGTTCCTCCGGAGCAGACGCACACAGACGCGAATTGAACGTTTTAATATCTTGCACATGCACTTTGTATTATCTTTCTTTTTTTTTTTCTTTTCCACTCCCCGCTATTAATTCCTGTACTCACCTCAATGTCTTATTTTCTTCTTCAACCATTAATAGCCCAAACCGGCAAAGTTATGCACATGTCACTGGCGATCCATTATGTCTTTTCCTGCAAGCTCTGTAATGTTGGTCAGATGTTCCCACAGAGCTAACTAGCAACCAATGAGAAGTTCTCTACCAATATACGCATTTGGCATTTCCTGTTCTGTAGTACGAGTACGATTGTGTCTGAGTTTGGTAACACACTTTAAAAAATATTGAAGAGCAGCCTTTTATGAACGGAAGCGAACTCAAGTGTCCTCATGCCATTAACCATGTTCAAAACATGGCTTATTTTTAGATCCAGGTTATTTTTCCACTTCAGCAACTGAGGTTCGATCACCCATCATTGCATTTCCCATGGTTGGATGAGCAGCTTTGAATACATCCATGCACTTCATTGCCATTATAACTGATGTAAAGTAGAGCACACATTAAAGACCTTTAGGTAAAAAATATAGCACTTCTTTGTAGAGCATATATCGTGGATGACAGGAAAGCATGCGTTTCAGATCGTATAAACATAAATTCGTATAATGAATCTACACTATATTGACACCTGACTTTTCCAGTCACACTACTGAACACTACTGAACACTGACTGCACTGACCTACATCAGTACGTGACTTTACTAACGCCCTTGAAGCTGAATGAGCACAAATGTCCACTCCTTCCAAATTCAATGCAACATCCTACACAGAAGAGTTGAGGTTAATTATAACAGGTAATAGGGTCTAAATGTGGTCAGGTGTCCACGAACCTCATCTCTTTATCACCTGACAGCTCTCATGGCTTTGTTTGGGGGGTTTTTTCTCCACTTTTTAAGTGTGGGGTCCATCAAGATGGCTGACTTTTTCTTTACTAGGCCACAGACTGAAGGACATGGGATCAACAAGCTTTGTGTAGGAAGGTCAAGGCACAATTTGCTTGAACTCTAGTTCTTCCCCTTTATTATTTTCAATTATTATTTTCAATCAAGAAACTTCAGGGTTGCATTCCTGCTTTTTATATTAAAAAGCGAGATGTAGCCGAAAAGACGGTGTGCTTTGTTCAGAGGTAATTGGTTATGTAAGCTGGGGCTACATATAAAATGGAGCATTTTATTAGTGTTAGACATCTGTTTTTTTTAAATATGCATTGCTTTTGCCATCCATTAAGCATCAAACTTTCGAATACTAACCACTGCATTTCCATTACAAAGTAGCAGCATCTGTATACTTGATTACCACATCCTACCAGGGCTGCTTTAACTGGTAAATTAGGTTTCGCAATTTTCATTTTAGGGCATTTAATCGTTTCCAACTGTGCGCCTTTAAATGCACTTTTACATACTCTGGGCGTTTTCTAGCGGCTCACTCTGCCCCCCGTCTTTGTGCCAGAGGATAATGGGAAATGTAGGCCATCAGTGGTGTAGTGTTTCCTCTGAGGTGTTCAGTGACCGTCAAAAGAAGAAGAATAAAAAGAAGGGAAAAAGCAGAAGAAGGGAGAAATGTGGGTCATTCGAAGCGGCACTTTGTTGAAAGAGGCCTCCTCTTTGTGACGGAGCTGAAAAGATGGTGAAGAAAGAGAAGCGCCTGAGGGAAAGTGGGCAAAAAGTGCTCACAATGGAGCGGTCACACACACATACATGCACACACAGTCGGTTCATGAAGCAGCTATTTTTTTGTTCCCTACACTTCAAACACTCACCTAAAAAATATATGAATGCACTGTTGTCTCCTTTTCATTTTTTTTTTCTCACCAAGCTTAACACATTCTCGCTCGCACACTCCCTATTCCACACTCCCTTTTCCATTCCACCCTACACACTTCTAGTGCACTTCTTCTTTCACTGTGAATTGAACATTCTTTTACTGCGGTTTATTTTAGGGATGGACTGAAACGCCGGTATTCATAATGAACTTCTCCGCATTCCTGTTAGTCACGTGTCAACACTGTTAACAAGTTGAGGATTCTTCAGGTATGAAGAAAGTGTTTTTAGGCCAGACATAATGATTTAATTATATTTCTAATTAACGATGCATTCCCAGACACACAACATGACTGTACTAAGCCGAGTACGTGCAGTACATGGCGGCTGATAAGATTTTTTTCTTCCGCTGTTGTTGCTCATCTTTCTTAATGAACATCGTGTGCTCTGAGACGTTCTTCTGTTCACCACCGTTGTAAAGAGTGGTTATTTGAGAACCCATCTACCGTTCTTTTTTTTTATGAAGCTTAATAAGCAAGACGTGTCTATGCCGAGAATGGCTACTCGAATTTTTTGTGATTTTATGTACCACTCCGTAATATTTTGCAGACTGACATGTATTGGAAACCCTGGAGATTAACAATTTATCAATAGATGGTGTTAAGTGTGAACTTTAACTGAAGTTCTTAGCCTGTATCGGAATTGCTCTTATGCAATACCCAGCTGCCAAATGATTAGATAATTACATAAATGAAAAGAGGCACAGGTGTTCCTATCAAAGTGTCCAGTGAGTGTATATGCTCTACTATTATTAGTCTGCTGCATTATTCGTTGTATAAAGCCCCGCTGAACCCATGTTAAACCACAGAAACGTGTCTGTTACAGTTTCCAGGCCTCTGTGCCGTGTGTGTGTGTGTGTGTGTGTGTGTGTGTGTGTGTGTGTAAGGATGCCTGTATCCATAGCAACAGCACATGTCTTTAGATTATATTTCGTCAGGGTACAGCAAAACCCCCCCGCTCATTAGCTTCCTTGCATGGATTTGAATCTCTCTCTTTAATCTTATGGGCTCTCGATTATCAAAGCATGCATAGTACACGTTCTGATGGCGTAGCAAGAGACAGTACAGACATGGTACACACTGGAAATAGTTCTGCTTGTGCACAAGCTTGCCTATTTACTCAGGGTGTAACTGAATACAAGTTTATTATGAATACAGACACAAATAAGAGACGTGCGTATACGTACTCACAATGTTCACAAGGCGTCTGATTGAGACTGGAGTTGCCCATCAGTACTGTGCATGGGCCGCTTCGGGAAACCGAACCGCCGCATCCGCCTCTCATTCCGCTTTAGCATATTTTGCTTCCCCTACTACTTCTAATTCGAACTGCACGTGTGCTGACCAGAAATGATTTGTCTCGCCAGGTTTGTCTTCTCGTGCTAGCTCTGAGTGTGGTGGGCAGTGGGGCAGCTGAGCTCGGTATCCACTTGAACCTGACGGCCAAGCAGCAAGTGTGTCTGGAGAACCAGCAGTATCCACACAATGGCTTCTGCTGCAAAAACTGCGAGGCTGGTAAGTAAGATTGCAAATGCACTTTGGAGTGCAATGTTTAGCAAAAATAGGTGTAAAAAAAGAAGAAAGCTCAAACGTGAAGGACTGTGTTTGAAATGTTCAGAGGTCACCCCCACACACACTCCTATGGATTCCGTGTAAATATGAAAAAGTTGTTGCAACAATCAAAACAAAATGCTTGTAACTCTAGCACTAAGCAACCACATCCATCACTTCCATATGGCTCAGGAATGGAGATTTAATGTGTTTGTTAGAGCTGCTGCTGGCTATGGAAATATTACCACAGTCATGTACGATAACAGAGCCGTTTTAGGCATCTATAGTGCCGGGTTTGTTTTTAATTCGGCTTCCCTCAGCAAAAAAGGAACATTAATTTCTCCATGAACAGAGTTTAAATTGCAAAGCTGGCTTGTAAATGTTCAAGGAATGACGTGTGTGAGTGAAGGGTGTTGTTTGTATTTCATTACCAGGCACCTACGTGAAGGAGAAATGCACCGTGGATTTGGAGAAGGGAACATGCGAACGATGCAAGGACGGCACCTACGCCGAGCACCCGACTGGCATGGAGCAGTGCCTTCAGTGCAGCCAGTGTCCTGCAGGTATTATACTGCTTTATCTCTCCTCCAGGACGTTCAGTTTTATTTACATCTTAGTCACTTTATTTTAGGAAGCGGTGACCCACCACAGCAGATCGGGACTGAGTCATTTACAAGTAAACTGATCAGTTCAGAGGATAAATACATTTTCAAAGCATGTCTTTTTCAGCCTGGGCGTGTTTGCTTAAGAGAATTCGCTATTCACTGTCCCTCAGGCTGTGGCATGTTACAACAGATTCGCAAAAAATGGCCATTACAGATAAGACTGCACTCTCAAGGTCTGAACTTTTATTGTAAACTCTCTGAACAAGTCACACAGTGTCCCGTAGGACCGCTACAGGATTCTAATGGACACTGTTGAATAGAGCCAGGGTTCGAGTTTCCTCCGCTATAAGAAACCGATCAGCTACTGTTACACAGGCCGGGTGTGGCCATCGCCCATCACCCCTGCTCTTTTTGTGATCTTTTCTATGTGCGTGAGTCAGTGTGTTGTTTTGCCGTATTGCTAGGTGTGTGTGAGCGAGAGAAAAAGAGAGATAATGGCAACTGTTGCTGACTCACCGGGTGTGTGGATCAGGAATCAAAGTTTCATCACTGCTTTTGGGAATCTGGACTGTAGCACACAAACGTTCTGTGATTTATTTAATGATTAACTCGTATCCCCAATACAGTTATTTCCCTTCAGCACAGTGCAGCATGAAAAACACCTGTTTTTATGTTAATGGATTTGTCAAGCCTTGATATTCAGTTCATTCCCACTCTCTCTCTCTCTCTCTCTCTCTCTCTCTCTCTCTCTCTCTCTCCCCTCTCTCCACAGGTCAGATAATAACAGAGACGTGCACAAACACGAGGGACACTAAGTGCGAGTGCAAACCCGGCACTTTCTGTCTGCCCGATGAGCCCTGTGAAGTGTGCAAAAAGTGCACTAGGTAACTACCATTCTACTAACTAAAGAAAAGATCAGGTCTGAGAAAACTCTTCACATGGTCACGTATTTTCTACAGTTGGAAGTTACAGACTTATGATTACAGATTGTCTAGATTTATATTGAAATATAGTCATTGAATTGGAGTCACTATTTGCTACATTTTCCATATTTTTTTCCATATAATGTGCTATAAAGTTCTCAAAATTCACTGTAGGCAGGAAAACAGATTTGATTTGAAAATGGCAGGTGTTTCCTGTCTACCTCACACATACTTATTTTTACCCAATATATTGTCTATTATGGGATTTGAAGCATTTGAACTGTTAAAAAAACAAGTATGAAAAATGAATATTCTTTAAAAGGCTCTACACTCCTAAAACACCGTTGGCGCTAAAGTTAAAATCTGATATTGATTTTCATGGTGTCATATGACTACTTGTAGTCCTCATACACATGTAATTTAATTATGCACTAAGGAGAAGCACTCTTTCTCTGTATTGAATGCCCATTACTAATTCATTGATGGACCCTCATACAAATGTACCTGTAGTGCAATTCTTATTTAAAAAAACATTCTTATTGGCTTGTTGTGAGCTCAATATAAAAATGTGATGTTTGCTGGTTTTTCTTTTTCTTATGTGAAGTCTGGTAATATTTTCATCATAAGCACATGTAAAAAAAAAAAAAAATAGTGTCCTATTTTTATATTATGGAACACTTCATATTATTTAAGCTCTGTTTGCGATTAAAAAGTCTCGAACAGTCCTCAGATCTGCCAGTTGTCTTGGCTTTTCTGCCATTGATTAATGAAAAGATTAATAATAATAATCTCTTTTCTGTCTCAGGTGCAAATCAGATGAGATTGAGGAGCAGGCGTGCACCCCGACCTCCAACACAAAGTGCAAAAAACGTACAATATCACCTAACGAAACAACTATTTCAACCACAGTCTCACCTGTACCCAGCAACAATAACAATGGCACCATAGGTACAATCAAATGACCGCACACAAATAACTCTTATAAAGGTTTTTGTGATTAAAGCAAACCATTAAAAATATTTTCTAAACGTTTAGATTAAAGATTCTGCTTTGTTTTGCTCTCCTTTCTTGCAGGAGCTGTTGTGGCTGTAGTGCTTCTAATCTGTCTTTTTGTGGTCGTTTTTCTGGTTTGGAGATTGAGACGGCCCTGCAGAAAACAAGGTTTTATTTTAATTCATTTGCAACTGAAATTATATGAATACTTTTAGAATTAATTGTGCAGCTGTAATAAGGATTCATTTTGTTATACAGTATATACTGTATATTATACAGTGTATATACAGTTTATATTATACACATTATACAATAATGTGTAGCAGTCCAGGTGCATGTCTAAGGCAAGCATTAATTCGATACATCGATTGATCAAAATGCAGTTATGTATATACGTTAATATGTACATACATTATATTGCCAAAAGTATTGGGTCACCTGGTCATCAGTATGGTATGTGATTTTTGAGCATTGCATTCCATCTTTAGTCCCAATTTGCTCTGAAGATGTTCCACTAGATTTTTGGAGTTTGCTTAGGGATATTTGTGTTTATCAGCCACATGGGTATTACGAAAAGCAGGTACTGATGTAGGTGAGGAGACCTGGGGTGCAGTCAGCATTCACATTCATCCCAAAGGTGTTCAGTAGAGAGGAGATCAGAGCTCTATAGCAGGCCAATCAAGATCTTCCTCTCCAAAACATGTAAACCATATCTTCTAGGAGCTCACTTTGTGCACAGGGGCACTGCCATGCTGGAACAGGTTTGGGTTTCCAAGTTCAAGTGAATGCAAATCTAAAGACATCCTGTACAATTGTGTACGCATGCCTTTTGTGTAAATCCTGCACTCATGCTCTTGTGGGTTTATGAGCAAAAATAATTGAAAGGGATTTCAAGGGTTATTATAACATTAGGGGGAAATCTGGAATAGGATGCTCTGAAAAAACCCGTATGGCCAGGTGTCCACATGTTTCGCCAATATAGAGTTACCACTTAAACAGTGGTAGCATATTAGTGATGTCTCTTCATTTATATTTGTTTCAGGAAGCCCAGGGGCTCAAAATAATGAAGTGAAGATTCCAATCGTAAGTCGTTTCTTTACTTTTCAGGTTAATGCAACACATTCATTTGACCTTGAGTACATGCACAAATCTGCTAGAACAACATCTCATTATCTGTTGATTGTGTCTTTTTTTTTTTAGGACGGCGTTAGTGTCCCTACCCCCGAGGAGTGCGAGAACAGCCGTAACGCAGGATTGGAGGAGGCTGAGCTGCCACGCACCGAGTCTCGTCCCCTGCTGCAGGAGACGAATATCCCGGGGTGTAAAAGCATCCCTGTGGAAGATGAGGACAGAGGACTTGGGGACAGCCTACCTAACACCACCAGCTCCTCCCAGACCAGTCTATCAGCTCTCCCAGTGAACGTGGCACTTCCTGTCTCAGATCATTGTGCAAGGGAGGTGGAGTCCTGGGCCAGGGTGAGTGAATAGAGTCACTCAACACTGAGTCGAGTCAAATTTTATGCTCTCGCTGTTGCTGTTGTGCCTTTATTGAGTACTTTCAAAAAATTACTGAATGGAAGGGGTGACGCACACAATACAGGCTTCACACTTTCGCTGTCATTCAGCTTTGTAGTTAGGATTGTCAATAAACATCTGTTTACATTTGTTTGTTTGTTTTTTTTAAACAAAATGACCAATTTGATGTAACCACACATCTGGCATCACTCTCGCTGCTCCCATCAGCATTTTCACTGTAATGCTTTGAAGCCTGAACTGACTTGACACACCACCACAGTGTCATAAATATTATAGAACCAAACAATGCTCTACCACACCCATGTGCAATATCCACACACTCCTGACGACCTCAATCAGCTGGATTGGGTGTGTTAAATCAGGGCGTGAATCTAAACCTCAAGATGCTATTTTTCCATTAGCCAAACGAAGGCACTCCTGCATTAAATTGGCTTTAAAATATGACAAGCAATGTACATGTCAGGCTTGTTCTATTATGATCCTTTGAGATGGCAGGATTTCAGAAAAAGCCTGAATGAGTCATGCTTGAAGTCAGCAGTCCCATTCTGTTCTGCAGAGAACCTTTTTCCCCTCCCCCGAGAACCCATCGTTAATTAAGTTTCTCTTTTTTTTTGTAGGAGGATGGCACACCCAGAAGACTCATTCCATTACTTGGTAAGTTTAACAGCCGTGGATTCCATTGAGAAATACACCAATGAATACACTTACACACAAGTAAATTTGTCAGTGCGATCAGGAGCCAATTTAACTAATTAGCAACATCTTTTTATACACATTGCTATCTAGAGTATCTACATAAACGAATTTATTTATTTTAACATTAATTTTCTCATGTAATATTGCAGTGAATGATGATCAGGGATTACTGTAGTTACTAAAAATGTTTTCAAATGTCTACAGTAGGTTTCATCTGTTAATGATATTTATACCACTGCGCTTTTGCTGTCTTGATCCTGATTGGTTAGAATATGTTGATTTCATTTTCTAGAATGGTAGTGTCTTTAGTAGAAAGGCTACAATGCAAGGCACAGGTTTATGCTGATGTGATTGTTTTAAAATGTAACGTGGTGAAGAAAGAAAATGCGTTTATGTATTTTTTTTTTTTTCCGAAGCAGTCACCAGCGCTAGGGCTTCGACTCATTTTTCTAACTCAAGGTAGTCTATAGCTCATAACACTCCCTCCTTATTTTGTATGGTTTTTTTTACTTTAAAAGAAAAGAAAATGTCAGGTGATAGAATAATTGGGATTATATTTAGGGTGTGCTTTGTTTTTTTTTTTTTTTTTTTGCCTATTGGTTACCATGGAAATTTCTGTATTGTATGATAAACATTTTTGGATGCATTGTCATGTTTTATTCCTAACTTAAGTGGTATGTTACAGACTTTTGATTAAATAGTGATTCGATTAAACGCTTCTTAAATGCATTTGTAAATAAATATACTGACTGTAAGGCAGATTCTGAACTTTTCCCTTCTTTCCCTCTTCGCAGCTGAGGAGGTGTCTCTAAGCAAGAGCTTCGACCTGTTCGACGTTCTGGATGTGCGCGTGCACAACAAGTTCTTCCGCAGCATCGGCGTAACCGACAACGCCATCAAACACGCGGAGTCGCACAACGCCAGCGACAAGGTGTACGAACTGTTGCGCGTGTGGATGCAGCGCGAAGGACTCCGCGCCAACATCAACCACCTCTTGCAGGCGCTGTTGGACCTCGACCAGCGCTACTCGGCGGAGCAGATCGCTTCCCGCTCGGTCGAGCGCGGCTACTACAAATACGAGTGATGGACTTTGTGAAGTGGAAAGTATCGTGTCTTTCCGTTTTCGTACAATGGACTGAAGGTGCAAGTGTTGTTCACGACGAGCTGATTAGCATCAACAAAAAAACAAACAAACCCAGACTTGTGAACTAAAACAAGCAGCTTGGCATTCGAGTGTCACTTGGCGGAGCTAGAATGATTTTTAATTGGGTGTTTTTTTTTTTTTACGCTGCTGTAGCTGAACAGATCATTATGCCTTCCATTACCTCTTAAGCCTCATTTTAAGAAAATAGAAAAAAAAAAGTAAACAAAAAAAAATTGTACTGCCGAAATACAAAGTTGCACACAAGATTCGCGGAGAAGACACTTAGTTCAGCTCTTCTTTCGTCCACACGTGTGCACCGATATCCTGCAGACAGTCACTGCTAACGTCGTAGCAACGTTTTGTGCTTTTACGAACCAAATGCCGGGCTGTGCGTAAAAATCCATGCTACGGTGAGGGTTAGTCATCGAGAGCAGCCTGGTGTGAGGAAGAAAATGATGTGTTTGAGTCAGCCAGAGCGCAGAGTCGGCCTTTGTTTGTTTGTAGCAACTTTTATTGGCTTTATTGAAGCCAACACTGGACTCAGCGAAGATTTCACGCTAGGTAACGGCGTGGCTTCGTCTAAAAATTGTGCACTGGCATCAGGCTTTTTGGATTTTTTTAATCTACAGGTTGGAAATTGTTTGGGGTTTTTTTGTTTTTTTTCCTTGCAGTGACGGCCACAAAATTAGCTGTAATTATAGTGGACAAATGCTCAGTTCTGACTAATTGGGTTTTTGTGCAATTGAAACTACAGGCAGTCGAACCCCTAGATGACACTACATGCTACTAAGACTGTTGTCATGTTTTTCCATTGTTCATTGATATGGTGAAATGGAGGAAGGAAGGGGACACAAAGACGATTTGTGCTTTGACACAAGTCAAGGCCTTCAAGCTTTCGACCATAGACTCGCCAATGCGACACAACTATGGTTCATCAGAAAGAATTTATTTGTGACAGTAGTAGACAAAAAGATCGATTTCTACAGTCACGGTTTTAGAGATAACATACTGTTTGCTACGGAAATGTCACCCTCTGAAGGACATATTCCGCTCCCTTGAACAACAACTCAGTGTCTTTTTTTTTATTTTATTTTTTTTGGAGAAAAAAACAAAACAAAACAAAATCTGTCGGTTACAAACACCTCTTCATCCATTTCCATTTCCTTATTTATGTAGAATTTCGAATATTTATTTGTCATAATAGATCTATGTGTCATTATTTATACCTGCTAACTATATTCAAGTGTGTCATTTTGTGTGTTTGTTTGTTTGTTTGTTTGTTTTTTCGCCTTGCAGTGTAAGGCACTACAGATGCGACAAGTGGCCAAAAGCCTGGCACAAGTGCCTACATTTCCAAGGGGCCTAACAAGGGGCCACACTGCTCCTTTTCATAAAAAACAAAAAACCCACAAAACCAAGAACTTTCTTTAATACTTTCAACTTGCATTAGAGTAAACCATGGATGTGTTGGTACGTTTTTTTTTTGTTGTTGTTGTTGTTGTTTGGTTTTTTTGTTCTCAATGAAAGATGAAGCTCTTTCCTCACATCAAGATTTCATTTCTTTTTGGCCTGAGTTGTATAGAGTCACAGAACCAACCAATTTAAAATGTGAGAAAAGAATTGCGAAATAGTGAGAATGAAGTGGCGTCCTACAAACCTGAAGGAACAAACTGACCGCTGAATGAATTCATATTATAAGGTTACACTCGGTGTGAAGTTATTGTAATTTGATACCCAATTTATAAAGAATTTTTTATATATATAAAGTATAATGATGCTGTTACAGAACACAGAGTTAGAATTATTTATTGATCACTGCTTCATGGAAAACGTCTCTCTCTATATATAGATCACTACCTACGTGTGATCAACTTAGTAAATCAACTTAGACCTTTGACTCAGCTATGGACTGAGCATCATAGCTGTATAAACTCGAGTGTATTCTCTAAACGGAAACAAAAGACTCAAGTGTTCGTTCAGCTCATATACCAGTGCAGGCACTGCCACCTAGCGTTTTCAAAAAATATATATTGTTCTAATATGGATTGATACAGTCTGGTCCAAAAGTGTATTGTCTGACTATCTTTCACAAAACACCTTTAAGTTTAAAACATTTGAACTAGACATGCATCAATTTCAAGGGACCTGTTTTTGTTTTTTTTTTTTCATCTTTTCTCTCTTCATGCACTTGTAGAGTTTTTTTTTTAATTACTATTATTTTGTTACACAGAGAAATCATTCAGTAGATAAGCTCAATTTGTTTTCTGTATTATTTCCTTTAGTCATAGTTCAGCTTTATTTCTTTTAACACCTGTTTTCTCTTCCTACATTTGCTCACCCCACGTTTCGCTTTCCAGTATCATAGAAGCAAATGTATTGGCCCACTTTTGTTTGCTCTTTAACAGTTGTAAAGTATTTGCTGTTGCAAATGCATTTGTAGATTGATTTAATTTTGAAATAAATATTTCTTACTAAATGCAAGGTGTGGTTTTTGTGGTGAAAAAAAATGTTGGTTTTTTTGGGGGGTTTTTTTTGGGGTTTTTTTTTTAAACAGGCACCTTACAGCACAGTGTAATTCTTTCTTCGCAAATCCCATTGATGTTAGGGTCACCCATGAAAAGTCGCTCCTAGAGCACAGAGGATTAAGGGCCCAAGGGTGGCAGCTTGGCAGTACCCGGGTCTTGAACTCCCTGACCTTCCGATCAGTAGCACCTTAACCACTGTGCTACAACTTCCCCATAATCCGTATAATGTATTTGCCACACAATTGGTGTAAACTTTTGCAAGACAGCCACCTCTTTAACCATAAAATGAACCACCTTAGCAAAGATTTAGCAATTTCATTAAACAGATATTTGATAGGAGTCAATGTTTAACTATTAACTCATTATTTAAATGTGGACAATAATATCCTGCTTCTTAATTAGAGCATTTAAACGCACACATCCCATCCCTTCCCCAGAGATTTACTTCCACAGCCAGGCCTTGGTGCTTTTGATTGAACCCATTGAACTCATTTAGGAAGTGAGACACTTCCAGACAACTCCTCCCTAACTTACTAATGGTATTCTTAGACCCTGACATATTTGTACTAAAATAAGCATTTGTTTTGAAGAGACTACAAAGCAGTTCGGGATGTTTCTCTGAAAAGAGTCTGCCCAATGCTGTAAATGTAATGTAATGCAAGATGTAAATAATTATCAGAACTCGATAATAAACAAAGCTGCAAGCACTTTTCTCAGGGGCGAAGCACACAGACTCTGAGCCACACATTCACAACGCTACAACTGATGCCTTAACAATCAAAGGAAAGTAAAACCACAACCATATTAAAGGAATTCAAGGGTGTTGTGCAGTTTCGTAGTTGATCTGTATGTTAGGACGAGGGTCAGTAATGACTGACTATGGAAGTAAAGGTATAATTAAAAAAAAAAAGGTCTGTTGAGATGCTTTGAGCCAAATTTGGTAGAAACGGGACAAACTTAAAAGGAGGAATAGCAAAAATGGCAGTTGGATGCAAATTTTTGCATGTTATTGTAACTTGACTAATAGGCTCAGGTCATGGCCCTGAAGAGCATAGACAAGGTTTTGTGTCCGTGCAGAAATTTGTGAGATTTAGTCAAACTTTGGTCCCTGTTTGGTGGCTTTGTGGTCAGATTTGTGATCAAATTTTATGAGGCTTGGTCTGTAAATGTGTGCTAAATCTGGTGACAACAAAAAAAAAATGTTTTAAACGTTGTGACAATAAATACTTCCATATGAATCCCTAATTTGACATGATGGATGCATGGCCCAAATTTGGTCAGAATTTTCCTTCCCAATCAATGTGCTGAAGGTGGAAATGTTAAAAGTAGATGCGGAGTAAATACTTTTGCAGCACAGTGTACAGTGTACAATTTTCAAGTTCTATAAAGTTTTCAGGTTCAGATCAGCCTGTCAACTGTCCAGGCTCCAGCATAAAGTTCTGGCTCTGTTCACCCCACAGCACCAACAATAACCACAATGTTGAAGCCGCACAACTGCATAGGATGTCTATGGATGCTGTAGTATTACATTTATCCAGCGCTTGAACTCTATTATCACTTAAAATCCAAACTGCGTTCACAGACAGTGATTTCTGGAGGTGTTAATGAGCCCATGCAGTGATTTCCATTAGAGAATCATGGCTGTTTTTAATGCAATGTCGCCCGAGGGCCCGAAGATCACAGGCATCCAATATTGATTTTTTTGCCCTTGTCCCTTGTGCACAGAGATTTCTCCAGATTCTTTAACACTTTTGACGATATCATGTTTTGTAAATAATGATATATTCAACATTTTTGAAATTGTATATTGAGGAACCTTATTCTAAAGTTGTTCCATAATTTGTAATCACAGTCTTTTACAGATTGGTGAAGCTCTGCCCAGCTTTACTTCAGAGATACTCTCTAAGATACACTTTTTATACCCAGCCATCTTACTGACATGTTGTTAATGAACCTAAAAAGGGTGCAAAATGTTTCTCCAAACTGTTTAATGTTAATAACACCTAGACTTTCCAGACTTCTGTTGCCCAGTCCCAACTGTTTTGAGACATGGCGCAGCCATCAAATTCAAAATGACCTTATTTTTTTTCCTTAAAATGGTACATTTCCTCAGTTTAAACATTTAATATGTTTTCTATTTACTATTGTGAATAAAATATTGTTTTATAAGATTTGCAGATCAGTTTCTATTTACATTTTACAGTGTGCGCAAATTTTTGGGTTGAACGAATCTTATGGTCGGGTGTCCACAAACTTTTGAACCACAAAGGAATGTATACAATTTTATTGTTGTATATATCAGGACATAATTATTGCCAGTTAACTTAACCAGTAAAGTAATTTTCCACCCATTGTTTAGATTTTTTTTCCCCCCATTATTCCACTTCATTCCAAAGGTGTTCAGTAGGGTTGAGGTCAGAGCTATACAAAAAAAAACTTTCTTTCAGCTTCTCGCCACATGTGGATGGTCGCCACAGCAGACCATCCGCATGTTTTTACACTGGATGCCCTTCCTAACACAACCCTCCCCATTTATCCAGGCTTGGGACTGGCACTAAGGCTTGTGCAACCCTGAAGGCTGGCGCCGCATCCTAACCACTAGACCACCAGGGAACCAACAGGTTAAAATCTTTCACTCTAACCCATGTACACCATATAAGATGAGCTTATACCTTTATATCTTCAGAGAGATCACTTTGTGCAAAGAGGCTTTGTCATGCTGGTCTCCTAATTCAAGTGAAGGCAAAATGTAATTTTACTGCATCCAAAGTCTGGTGTCCCAATTTGTTTGTCTATATAATGTATTTTTTTAGGTTCATGCTTGATGTTTTTTTTTTTTTTAATTTCAATAAAATATGATTGGAATGATAGGAAATATTTGCGAATATTTTCATTACACAGCATCCCAACGTATTATGGAACGGGGTTTTAAAAGATTTATTTTAAGTTTATCAATAGTTAAAGCTGTGATAAAGCCCTGTGTAATGTACCATGAAGGATAAATGGAGCATTTCCAAATACATCCAGTGGGCTTATGAATAGATTCTTTTTATTTTGTTCATTATTTTTTTTAAATATTGTCATATATCAGTAGTCTGTACATAGAGTAGTTTTCTGTCTGGCCTGTACAAGGCCTAATTTATTTTCCTTGGCATTTCATTTAATGACTGTCCAAACACTGCTAATGTCTGATCGAACAAAACCTCTTTGAACAGTTTCTGCAAGAGTGATTGAGGACGCTTGATTTTCTTCAGGCTTTGTATCGTAAATTATTTATTCGGAGATTATTGTGGCAGAAGGAATAGTCTATTATGTTCCAAATCCAATTTATTGTTTGGTTTCGACAGTGACTTCACACAAAAGGACAGCTTCTTGTTTACCATAAAAACAACACACAGAGGAAAAACAGTTTTCATACACATAACAGAAGACTTTGACATCTGAAGGACAATAAACAGTCTCAATGAAGTTCTATAAAAACATTTTTACACTGAAATTCTCAAACTGTACATTAATCCTGAGTGTGGTTTGAGGTCCAAGTGGAATGTCCATGTTCTTCCCATGTCCTTGTTGATCTGCTACAGGTTTCTTAGTTTCCTCCTACCATCCTCTGTGTTATTGGCTAGTCTGAATGGTATCCATGGTACTCTGTGATGAACTGGCTTCCCATCTATTGTGTATTACTGCCTCGTCCTTCTTTTCTTTCCTGGAATAGGGTCCGGGTCCGTCGCAACCATGCTACGGATAGAGCTGCTGCGGAAGAGAAATGCATTAGTACCACAAGAGGTGTTTATCCCTGCATTGATTCCTTACATTTGCACTGATTTGAAGTGAACAGCATGTTCTTTCTTGTTGCATATGGAATCAGGGTCAAATGTTGCTCGCTCTGTTTGAATTTCATGAACTGGTTGCTATGCTATGATGATTTCATTCAGAATGTCAGAGTGTGAGCAGAATATTTGGATATCTGTCAAGCCATAAATTGGCTCATCATATGCATGGGAAAAATTCAATAGCTTCCCAAAATAGACAGATAGATTACCAGGTATATGGATTTTCACAGGCATTTCTTTCTCACTGGAGGAAATCTAGACAAGAGTTGCCTCATTTAGATTAGTACCACAGTAACATTGTGGCTTGATCATTGTCTTTCCTGACCAAGTGGAATTATTAAAGCATAGACCCCCATATGCCATGAACACATCAAATATGGTGACATTTTATCTAATCCAAGACTGTAAATCATAGCTTGATTCAGTGGTAAGTTAAATACAATAAAGGGTACACAAAGTATCCTTCTGTATATTTGGTTTGATTGTCAGACTGAAGGATCTCAGATTTTCAGATATTTTCTCCCTGAAAATCTCCTCTAGACATTTATCCACTTGGAATTCCTGCTGTCTTCTGATCCGATCTGTATGTAGCATCGATGTGCAGGGGGTCAGTGACGTTAAGAATGACAGTGCTTGAGTTGTTACTGGGCCAAATGGCACCAAGAAGGTTCATGGGGTTGAAGTATTCAGACCTTGCCCCATTGGTCACTGGTGCCACACCATTGTCCATCTCCCAAGCCACTTTGCTCCATGGCTGGACTCTTACTCTTCTTTCTGTCCTTTCTGCTGTGGTCCTCGGTTCCGTGATGGAGATGCCGACTCTGGGCTTCCTTCTCCGGAAGCAGAGTGACCACCTCTGCGTGAGTAGGGCCAGCAAATCCTTTTTGAAGTTGGTGTTGAGGGCAGCGTAGACCACTGGGTTACACACAGAGTTGCTGAAGCCTAGGATCTGCACCAAGCTTAGCAGTAGTAACTCTGAGTCCAGGTTCAGGTTCAGATTTTCTGCATGGTTCAATATTGAAGAGAAAACAAATAATGTATCATTCAAAATATTGTTGAATATATAAAATGACATGAATCCATCTTACTTTTCAATAAGGACAAAGAGATCAGTTTAGACTTTGTTATATTATGCTACTATGTATTGTTCAATTCATTTCTCTCATTTAACATCTCTGTCTGTCATCATACATGAAAGTAGATCCACATAATAATTATACGACATATTATAACACATTATACAAGTTTTTATGTTGCAGACTGTAAAACAACAGATTAGACTTTTCAACCCATTATGACTTTTAATCCGACGGTTGTGAGTTCAAATCCCAGCCCCACCAAGCTGCCACTCCTGGGCCCTTGAGCAAGGCCCTTAACCCCATAGCTGCTTAGTTGTATGAATAAGATCAATTGTAAGTCGCTCTGGATGAGGGCGTATAACAAATGCCATCAATGTAATGTAAATGTACTACAACTCTTACCTCAGCTACATCACTTAGGTTGAAGTTTTTTAGCTAACACATTCCATTGGATGTAGTTCATATACAGGGAGTGCAGAATTATTAGGCAAATGAGTATTTTGACCACATCATCCTCGTTATGCATGTTGTCTTACTCCAAGCTGTATAGGCTGGAAAGCCTACTACCAATTAAGCATATTAGGTGATGTGCATCTCTGTAATGAGAAGGGGTGTGGTCTAATGACATCAACACCCTATATCAGGTGTGCATAATTATTAGGCAACTTCCTTTCCTTTGGCAAAATGGGTCAAAAGAAGGACTTGACAGGCTCAGAAAAGTCAAAAATAGTGAGATATATTGCAGAGGATGCAGCAGTCTTAAAATAGCCAAGCTTCTGAGCGTGATCATCGAACAATCAAGCGTTTCATTCAAAATAGTCAACAGGGTCGCAAGAAGCGTGTGGAAAAACCAAGGCGCAAAATAACTGCCCGTGAACTGAGAAAAGTCAAGCGTGCAGCTGCCAAGATGCCACTTGCCACCAGTTTGGCCATATTTCAGAGCTGCAACATCACTGGGTGCCCAAAAGCACAAGGTGTGCAATACTCAGAGACATGGCCAAGGTAAGAAAGGCAGAAAGTCGACCACCACTGAACAAGACACACAAGCTGAAACGTCAAGACTGGGCCAAGAAATATCTCAAGACTGATTTTCTAAGGTTTTATGGACTGATGAAATGAGTGAGTCTTGATGGGCCAGATGGATGGGCCCGTGGCTGGATTGGTAGAGAGCTCCAGTCCGACTCAGGCGCCAGCAAGGTGGAGGTGGAGTACTGGTTTGGGCTGGTATCATCAAAGATGAGCTTGTGGGGCCTTTTCGGGTTGAGGATGGAGTCAAGCTGAACTCCCAGTCCTACTGCCAGTTTCTGGAAGACACCTTCTTCAAGCAGTGGTACAGGAAGAAGTCTGCATCCTTCAAGAAAAACATGATTTTCATGCAGGACAATGCTCCATCACACACGTCCAAGTACTCCACAGCGTGGCTGGCAAGAAAGGGTATAAAAGAAGAAAATCTAATGATATGGCCTCCTTGTTCACCTGATCTGAACCCCATTGAGAACCTGTGGTCCATCATCAAATGTGCGATTTACAAGGAGGAAAAACAGTACACCTCTCTGAACAGTGTCTGGGAGGCTGTGGTTGCTGCTGCACGCAATGTTGATGGTGAACAGATCAAAACACTGACAGAATCCATGGATGGCAGGCTTTTGAGTGTCCTTGCAAAGAAAGGTGGCTATATTGGTCACTGATTTGTTTTGTTTGGTTTTGAATGTCAGAAATGTATATTTGTGAATGTTGAGATGTTATATTGGTTTCACTGGTAAAATAAATAATTGAAATGGGTATGAATTTGTTTTTTGTTAAGTTGCCTAATAATTATGCACAGTAATAGTCACCTGCACACACAGATATCCCCCTAAAATAGCTAAAACTAAATACTTCCAAAAATATTCAGCTTTGATATTAATGAGTTTTTTGTGTTCATTGAGAACATGGTTGTTGTTCAAATTAAATCCTCAAATAAAATTAATCCTCAAAAATACAACTTGCCTAATAATTCTGCACTCCCTGTATATATATATATACTAGTTAAACCACCAAAAGCTGTTACATGTGGCAGAAAAAAACAACAAACAATTGCATTTCCAATTCATGTTTATATATGTATCTATGTGTACCACATTATCTTTACATTCCAAATATTTATTTATAATAAATATAATTTTTTTAAGGACATTTTTAAAGAAAGACAATCAAATGCATTTGTGCTTTATTCAGGTTTGTCCTGCTGCACTCCTGTTGTGTGATTCTTGTCTGCCTGAGAAACGTACAGTTCTGTTTTTAATTTGCTTCAGTGAACACCAAGTCTTAATCGTGGGGTTTCACGTATGGAATGTTTAATTACATTACACAGTTCAACAAGATCTACAATCAGGACAAGAAAGGAATAAGCCCTAATCTAATAATTTATTTTGCCTCTTTGTGATTTTTCTAGTGGTTTTGTTGTGCTTTGTCCAACATTTAAGATTAAGTTTAGCAAACAAAATGATATAAAAGTGAAAATCTTCTTCTTCTTCTTCTTCTTCCATTAGGGGTCGCCACAGCGGATCATCTGTCTCCATACCCCCCCTGTCCTCTAAATCTACCTCCTTCAACCCAACTACCTGCATGTCTTCCCTCACCACATCCATAAACCTCCTCATTGGTCTTCCTCTTTTCCTCCTTCCTGGTGGCTCCATCCTCAGTATTCTCCTACCGATACACCCCATGTCCCTCCTCTGCACATGTCCAAACCATCTCAATCTCGCCTCCTCACCTTGTCTCCAAACGTCCTACATGCGCTGTCCCTCTGATAAACTCATTTCTAATCCTGTCCATCCTCGTCACCCCAACAAAAACCTCAACATCTTATAAAAGTGAAAATGAAACCTTATTATTTATTATAATGTATATATATATATATATATATATATATATATATATATATATATATATATATATTTTTTTTTTTTTTTTTCTTTTAAAGAATGGAAAGGTTAGACTGTGTTACTCCATTCAGCCCAGCTCTGCTGACAAACATCTAACCTTTTCGTTTGCTCTCTATCCGAATTATTTTTTATTTGCACTCAACCTTTAAGCAGTAAACAATCCTATATGATCAGATACCTTTTCTATTCTGCTTTTATTTCAGGGATCGCTTTTATTTTATTTGAGAAGAAACTGTTACAAAAGCGAGAAAAGGTCATGTCCATAAACATGATGAGAAAGTCCCAAATGTGAAGAGAGCTGAACAAAGTTATAACTTTCGAACATTAAAATAACAAAGTACCTAAAAATGTCCAGTAAATACATTACAAATAGCATTAGTTATTCTACAGTGGTTATAACAGTACACTGAATTTATGTTCCTTTATTTGACTACTTTGTTGATTTGTAAATACATTTGGGGCCATTATGTCTTTCACTGATAATCAATAAACAATCTCTCTATAGATAAGCCTTAACCTTCTGGGAGAACAAAGTAATTCCCTGCCATTGTAGGTTCAATGCTCCTCACTGACATGCTTTCATTTACCCTTCTAAACAGCTATTAATAGATTTTTGACTTTTTCAAACTACAAGAATGAACAACTTACAATTACGTACTTACTTAGTCAAAACAACGACTTAGTAATTCAAAAATTATTACTTGGTGAGTCACAGTATTGAGATAATCAGTCATAATATAAAGTTACCAGGTCAAAACAACAATATACTTAATCAAAATAATAACTTAGTAAGTCATAACAACATGCGCTATAGGGATAAAAGTTTGTGGACACATGACCATAAGATTGATATGTGCTATTGAACAATCAATTCCACATTTAGTGGAATTTGCTGTTAGAATAACCTCCAGTCTTTTGGGAAGATGTTCCACTAGATTTTGGAGTGTGATTGAGGAGATTTGTGCTCATTCAGTCATAAAGGTGTTAGTAAAGTCAGGTACTGATGTAGAGTGAGGAGACCTGTTCTTCCAATTTATGCCAAAGGTGTTCAGTAGGGTTGAGGTCAGAACTTTACAGCAGGCCAGACAAGATCTTTTACACCAACCTATGTAAACCATATCTTCATGGAAGCTGGCTTTGTGCGTAGGAGCATTATCATGCTGGAACAGGTTTGGGTCTTCTAGTTCAAGTGAATGAAAAAAAATAATTCTCTGCATCCAAAGACATCCTATATAATTGTATGCCTTCAGCTTTGTGGTAACAGTTTGGGGAGGAATCACATACGGCTGTAAAATTCCCAATACTTTTGTCCATAAATTATATTAAATCAAAATTGTGACTTTCGAATAAGTCAGAATAATGACCTTTCATGTCAGGGCTTCCATTATAAACACTTTAAGAAAACTACAGTATTCTTTTTTTTAAATAATATTTTATAATGTACTTTTATATACTTGTTTAAGTTAAAAACTATGAATTATTATGTGTATTTTTTGCCCTGACTATTAGCAACAATTACGGACTTACCTATGTACTGTATGCATCAAACTTAAAATCATCATCAAATTCTCATATTCTATTCTATAAATAACATTGTTTTGTTCATTTTTTGCAGGAAGGACAGCTGAAACAAACAAAAAAGTTTTTTTTTTTTTTAATACAAATACATTGAACTTTATTTTGATGGTCTAAAAATAACAGCACTGTACAGGATATTGGCTGATATCAGGTGGATCAGCTTTTATGTACTTAAAGTATGCATTTTTTTATTAATAAATGGCCTTAATAAGAATAAAAGCGAATAGCAGGTGTGTAGGAAAAACACAAAAAGAGTAAATGTGAGCGTATGTGTGTACTTTTAATGTAGGTTCATATAAGAATGAACATAAAATGGGGAAGTGGAAAATATGTTCACATGTGGGTAGATTTGTGGGTGGCAAAGAGAGCTGAAAAACGAGTGTAAAGAAGGGCAATGAACTAAAGGAAATTTGGTCTGGTTATTTCATAGTGGGATATTTTGAATTTGCAAGGGGAAGTGTTATTGAGAGAATACACTTTAGGACTTGGAGCTGATCTTAAAGACTGCTGGATGGAAATTTCTAGACATGTGGTAGCTCAGTTGTGTTGTGGGACTTTGGATCAGAAGGTTCTAAGTTCAAGTCCCAATATCACCAACCTGCCACTGTTGGGCCTCTATACAAGGCTCTTAACCCTTCACTGCTCAGTAGTATAAAATGAGATTATTGTAAAAATGCCAAATGCCTGAAAATGACTGGTATATTTCTATAAGTCCACTGCACAATTTTTACTCACTAGTCAAATGAATTTCCATAAAAAAACAATGTGCAGCATCATCTCTTATGTTTTATCAGAAACATTATCATATGAAAAAAATGACCATAGGGGCATTCTTCTTTTTCTTCAACTAAAGCTGACTCTAAGGTGTTGGATCACAATCCCTATTGAGGTGATGGAAAAATGTGAGCATTAAGTTTATCAGCCAGTTGTTGTCAGGTGTATAGTGGAAAGCATTTGAAGCATATTTGGACAAAGCCATACCCCATTGTGAGATCCCTCGACGCCTTAGAGATCCAGAGGAGTGCCAGTCACAAGATATAAGCTCTGTGTGTGTGTGTGTGTGTGTGTGTGTGTGTGTGTGTGTGTGTGTGTGTGTGTGTGTGTGTGTGTGTGTTACCGTAGTCCAGCAGCAATGATACGAGATGAAATGGAGCCCAGCAAACACCAAACAGAAGCACCACTGTGGCCATCATTTTCACTGCCTTCCTCTTCCTCCTGGAAACAACAACTTTGATAATCTCATAGCCAATCCAACTACTGCTATGTTATTTGGACAATGGAAGGAGAACCAGTCAAACCAAAGCAAACCCATGTTAAGATCGTTCAGTGGCCCAAGCCCACAATCGATCTATGAGGTAGCAACACTCCCTGGTAACAATAAGCATGAAGCACAAATAGACCCTTATTCACCGTTTTGGACTCCTTGATTCCAACAAACAAACTGTCTGGAAATTCTCTTAATGATGAGTCATTTCGTTGTTTTTAAAAAGGGTCAACAGATGTGCAGCAGCCTAGCAGTCTGGCAGAATTTGAATAGATATAATAGGAACAGAAATGGGGCAAACACTGCAGAAAAATGTTATTGTTTTCTCAATTTAAAGATGGAACTCAAGAAAGGTTGGACATTGTGAGGAAAGGTCAGCCAAAACAGTTAAAAACTTCTTTCTTTTAGATTTTGCACAAAAGAAACAGACACTTTGCCTTAATTTCAAATCCCCAGGAGAACTGTAATGCATGAAAAAATGCACAAAATGCATAATTTTATATTTAGAGATATGTAATAGCAGTCATTCTTATGGCATGCGAGACCTGTCTATGATGCAGCGATCTGTTATACTGCATTTCTGTATTATATTAATAGATTCTATAGCCATAGCATCATAATCATTGTATTAAAAGGTGGGCTGATTCAGGTAGGACACTACTGAAGGTAGTAGATGTTAAATGTATTTGTTCTAAGGTGAAATGTATTCATTCTAAGGATGTTTCTAATAGAATCAGGAGCAAATATAAAAATAAAAATAGGTAAACCATTCTACAGCTACGGGGATTCTCAAAATCAACTCTTATGTATCATAGACACTTAGAAGCTAATGAAAGCCATTATTATTAGTTTCTGGAAAGTTCAGACTCCATTGATCCAAAATCAGGTACAGTAAATTATAGTTAAAATACATGTGCCTCTAATAATTTGTTTTACAAATTATTCTGATGTCCACTAGTTGGGTAGGTGCCATAATTCTGAAAAACTGGAATTTTATATCTTAAGCCGAGTTGGTGTCGAACATTACACACGAACAAACTTCTATTGGTTCACATTTATGATTTGAATCCAGACCCCTTCTATAAAAAATGTCACTGTTGTTTCTGTGTGACATATTCTTTATAACACTGACTTTTGGTTCTTGCATTTCCAGCATTAGTGTTTTAAACGATTATATACTGACCTGGTGATCTTGTTGATCTCCGAGCCTGGCAGCGTTTGAAACACAGCCTCGTGAATGCGGTGTTTGCCCCACAATTCCCCCATGATCTTCCCATACAGGATTGCCATTGTCACCATTGGGACCAAAAACACCATCACTGATAGGCATACGGTGTAAGTTCTCCTCCATTGCAGACTTGGCCAGACCTCCAGACAACTGGTGTGCTGAACCTCAAACAGGAAGTCGTATTTCACCTGTAGGGTTAAGAAGTCGGTAGATGTTTCAGGTTAGCTCTCTTTTACTTTGCTAACATTTGAAATTTAAATATTTTATAGAAATTGCATCAGTTTTGGCCTGGTCTATAAAGACTGATGCAAACATACTGAAGTGCTGTAAAATTGGTGCAATGTAGTATTATGTCACGTCTCTGTCTGCACCAGTATAAACCCTGAATGTTCCCTAGCCAGTCACCAAACTACAAGGCATGAGCGGTGTCAGATGGTGAGTGTAGAAAATGTTTTCTATTTTGCATATTTTAAAATTGACTCCATCAGCAAGACCACAGGCTTATGTTTTTATATTTATATTATATTTTAAAAAATTATACAATGGGCCATTTTATATTATAATTAAGAGCCATTTTATATCATAATTAAAAGTTTTAACTACTTGCTTTAAAAAGAAAAACACTTGCTCTTAGCTTAAATACAGCATTAGGTGTTTGCAATTTATTAACAAGTAGCAATTAATCATGATTTATTCAGGTTTTTTTTCTCTTGAAAATGTACTTGGTTGAACCACTTCACAGTGAATAAAGCCAAAAGGTTCTATTCAGTTGATTGCACCTGATGGAGAGAAAAATAACTGTAGAACAAAGATTCAGACAATGTGACTGCATACTGTATATAATGTGAAAATCTTGAAAGCAAAGTACTCCTATTTCTTCCTAAAAGGAAATGCACAATGCATCTCCCCTTTTATCGATCCTGTAGATCCACATATTGCTCAAATAAATTACATGACAAAATTCTAAGAGCTAATGCTCAATCAACTAGAACAATGGTCATCAACAAATCAAAGGTAACATTTAATTATGTTTTAACTGGAAATCAAGCAGAAAACGGATGGATAATGCCAAAAATCAGACACATACCTCTACCTTCTGGACAAACCACATCGGAGCTGCAATTGCCAGTGCGACCAACCACACAGCCACTGGAAGGCAAATGCAAAATTTTAAATCGAAGGAATTAACATTATTTAGGTTTCATTTAATAGCTACAAAATTTTAACTTAGAAGTATTAAGTATTACAATATATGGACAAATATTTTGTATAGTGTAGTTATATCTGGACCAATGCAAACTCCAACACACTGAAAAAATGTTTGCATGAAAACTACCATATTGGAACACAGGTATGTTTTATCACTCACCGACCATCATGATGGAGCTGTGAAGGATGTAGCTGTTGCGGACATGAAGAGGGTACAAGATCCCCTGGAAACGCTCCACAGCGATACAAGTCATGGTCAGAATGCTGGTTGCTATAGCAGTCACTTGAAGAAAGGGGACCAGCTTACATAGAAAGTCACCTGCAGAGTCAAGGGTTTGCATATGAGGGTGTCTGATTATGTCTGAATGCTTATAAATAGTGTGTTTTTATGTGCTTTGATGAACAAATATTGATCTGGAATCTTTGGTAACCTTTGGTTATTTTTATCATTTGTGTAAGTACAGTTACTGAATATTGAGTCCTGGGCTACTGAATAATTTATGGTAATGCATCAAAAACAATGTGCTTTTAATTTAAACAAATATGCATGCAAATAAACTACATTAAACCTGTCCAGCTAGAAATCACTGTATATTAAAACATACAATCTTCATTAGGAAATGTATTAACAATTTAATCACTGAAGAAGAGGCCAACTTTATAACCATTTAAATAACACAAATGAGCCAAATGCAAACTGAAGTTGGAGCAACTCAGGATTTAATCCTCATTCACCGAAAATGTTGCTGTGAATATTGAGATTATATAAATACTGATGGCACAAGGCCAAATGTGTTGAAAGTGTACCTGCCAGCCAGTTGTTAAAGAAGTGCTGCAGCAGGGAAGCAGGCACACACACAATCCCAATAAGAAGGTCACTAAGTGCCAGTGAGCAGATGAAGAAAGTGCTTGGGGACTGAAGCGCTTTCTTGCGGCACATGAGGACCAGCACAGCCCCGTTTCCAACCACAGCAAGCAGGAAAATAAGCACATAGAGCAGCCCGAATACAGGTACCAGGGCAGCTGGAAGCCTGGGCACAGACACCAGAGGTGGGATAGAGAAGTGTTGGATGAACTGCCAACGAGAGAGGTTTGATGCCTTCAGCATCATGTCCAACAAATCTGAGGTAAGGTTCATTTTTATGATCTCAAAGTCTCAGGGTTTTGGTCCAAGTCCAAATGTAAACATGATGAATGAAGATCTGACAGCTCCGGACTTGTATTGTTGATGATGTGAAACTGAATAATGCCTGCAAACTTAAAACACAAAACAGAACAGAAATTAATGGAAGATTAGCTTTTTTGTCCTCTGGTTATATATTTGTTCTAGAGATAAAAAAACTGTAGGAAACCTAAAGTATGAAGGATTTTTACATATTAAACATCTACTTTCCATAGGTACAATAAATAGCTAGAACCAAGCATATGCCACACTCATTTCTCTTATACAGCTCCTTATTCCAATCCGAATATAATTTTGCAGATGTGCATGAGCTTTTAATCCCATTACATCTGCTGCCTATGATAAAAATAAATGGTTTCCAGGGTGTTCTTCATTACAATATAAGCGTCTATGAATATAGAACAGGTAAACAAATGCAAACAGGAAAAATGTGGGAGAAGCAATAAGTTTGTTTGAGACAATATGGGACATATTTCCAACACTTACAGGAGCACAGTTTTTATGTGCTGCTAAATGTATAATAAAAAAAAGTATAATCAGCCTAATTATATTTGTTTTATTATATTGCTTATATCAAACAATGCAACAGAGAGGAATTACTGAATAAAAATGGTATCCACAAATTCTGGGTGTTATACAGGATTTCTCTGCATAAAGTCATGCAGAGAAAGACAATAACATCTTATTCCTGTATCTGTATTAAAACATGATACATTGTTTTCCCAAAAAATATAGATCATACTGATGACAAGTTTTGGATACCACCCCCTGATCTGTCCTGTTGTGTCTTCTGTCCATCAGTGTGTGTATTTATTTATTTATTTATTTATAAGCCAAAAAACAAGAAAGCTAAAGGAGCACAAGAGTAAAAGATTCACTTTTCTAAGCTATTCTCACAATAAACTTCACTTTGACCATGCAATTTTTGCAACCCTTTTAACTAAATATTGAAATGCTTAAAAAATGTTTTACACAATAGAATAACCTTTAGATAAAATTCCCAAAAACCTGGATGAAATCTATAATAATCAACATTGGTGAATATTTTAGCCATCTAAATTAATTAAAATTGATAGAGATTATCATCATTATCATCATCAACAACAACAACAACAATAATAATAATAATAATAATAATAATAATAATAATAATAATAATAATAATGCATCATTTTTATTATAGCTAAACAGTCTTCCCATTATGGATACTATTTCATATCTACCGAAGAAATAGAGTGCATGGGATGTGTTGTGATGTTCTTATTAATATTTTTTTATTGGCTGATAAATATTCATAATTGGTGTATTTAACTTCTGGACAGGTCTACGCATGCGTCAGGAAGTTGAGCAGTTTTTAGTGTTAGATATAAAGCTGATATTTTACAGGTAATGCTGCGGGTCATGCAAAGCCATGTGACTTACCTTCATGTAGTATGTCTCGAGCTCGTCTGCAGAGAAAAACAGAGAGCCAAGTTTCTTATTTTCTTAAATTTTAGACGATCGAGTAATATCGAGTAATAAAAATCGTTTTAGACGTCCTCCTTAAGGATTCTCGCCAGTCTGTGTCTAGAGTCAGGTTGCCTGTGGTTCTTCCTACAGATTAACGCTGCACTGCTGCTGTCTGACCAGCGGGGGCAGCATTACCTTCTGTTTACCTGCTCACTAAGACTGAGGCAGAAGAAACGCTCAATGGTGACTGTGCCATGGAAATTACCCCAAAATATATACATTTTGTGTTACTTCTGCTAACTTGTTATTTAGCAACTATTTCCTGCATCTATTACGTAAAAGATCATTCAAAGAGCACTTCTGTACATGGCTTTAAATATTATAATACACACAAGAAACCGCAGTTGCATAATGGTGGTGCCGTGTCCCGATTCCTGCTTCTTAGGTTTGAAGTCATTTTTTGTGTGTGAAGTCACACAGTACCTTTCAATAATCATGTTGTAATCCAAAAAATGTTGAGTTTTAATTTCAACTGTCAATCAAATTACAAGGATAGATAGATAGATCGATAGATATTGAGGCTGTTCGAGCTGCCATCGTGAGGAGTGATCAAGTCAAGTCAAGTCAAGAGGCTTTTATTGTCATTTCTACTATACACAGTGGTACACAGTACACAGTAAAAACGAGACAACGTTCCTCCGGAACCCTGGTGCTACACTAAACAACAACATAACGCTACGGCCACAATTATGCATCCATGTTGTAATAAAATCATGACTATATATACTACATATGAAATTAAATATAGATATTGACATTAAACAATGACTCTTTAAACAAAAGACGGTCACCACATAAGGAAGACAAATTTTTGCTTTGTAATTAATTATTTAAAAAATATTGAAAATAATGTATCTGTGCATTGCTAACAAATTACAATTAACAGTGCTATGACAACAATATGACAAACAGGTTAAACATAGTTCTATGCATTGCCAAAAATGTGACCAGCAGTGTGTTGCTTAGGAATCATTGGAGGGACCATCACAGGAGCATTTAAATATGGTTTAAACGATCTATTAAGAAGGTCTTATGCTGCCTTCATACATGCAGCAATATTACTGTTGCAAGATGCCAGTCAACAAACTATGCCAGTTTTAATATGCATCGAATGTACCATGTAGTTATTATATAGTCACTAGAAGTTGCAGCTCTTACTGAAAGTGAATGTTCACTGGACATTTTGTTGCTGTATGTCGCTGTGCTAACTAACACTGTGCTGCAAAAATTCCCCCTAAATTAATTCATATAATCTGTAACCGATCCTGCTAATTAACTCACACTAATGGTCTGTACAGTGGGTATAAATATTATAATATTCACAAGACTAGAGAGCTCACACAGTAATGACAATTAATCATGTTATTTAAAGAAATAAAATTCAAACCCTCACTGAAAGTGTTGTTCTCTGTCCATTCTGTTGCTGTGAGTCACTACATGTGTGATCATAACGTGGAATGGTCCATAACTTGGAATTAGAAATTCTAGCTATCTTCAGTAGATCAGAGCCAAACTGCTTAGCTAACCAATAAGATGGCCCTCAAATGACTCCTTTATTCATCTTCATAACCTTTTTATCTCTGTAAAGATGCTTTGTAAAAATTGTTTAAAGAGCTATACAAATAAAACTAAATTGTATTGAATTGTACTTCAAATAAATGTAATGAAAATGTTTAATTATTATTATAGTAAAAAATCTCTGCATATATATATTGGATGTAGCTGTAATTAATATTCATTAAAGGTCGAATTAATATATCCTCATTCATTATCTCCTGGTACACTGTCACCCACGTATTTTTAAACAAGCAGCAGTTCAGTTCAGTTCAGCCTGACTCATGCATGCACCAAACATCCATCTTTGTATTTTCACTAGAACCGATTCTCTATTGTTTGTGCAGCACAGATACTTACAAGGTATACTTGATGTGCTTCAATTACAGTTGCACTGTGTATGATTAATTGCGTTAGGTAATCATGAATACAAAATACAGATGAATCGTCAGCTAAAGAGCAGGACGGCTCTTTAGAAAGGCCGGTCGTCTCCCAAGGTCTCAAAGAGTTGAGTCATTTACGAATGACATAAATGAGTATGTTGTTGTGCAGCTTTGCATTTTATTGTGTGCTTTTATTCTGCCATTTTCTATTTATGTACTTGCTTAACTCAAAGACATTTCCTGGTATTTGAATTTGTGGTAGTTGTCCTTACTGTCATAACAGATGTCCTTAGATTTTATTTCAGTTCGCCATTTAACTAAAGTAGTTTTTGTCTATGTGATCAGTCACTTTCATCTTGTTTTTCTTTTTTTTGTATTTTGTTTTATATTCATGCAAAAGTGTATTCAGTACAAAATCTAAATATTGGATTTAAAAAATACAGATTAAGTTCCAAAGTTGGACATTTAAATTCTACCTCCACTCTGTATGTGTGCAGAGTTTTGGGGACTTCCTCTGAGTTCATTGATTTCCTCCACTAGTCAAAGACATTAATTGTAGGCTGGTTAGCCTACATTTCCAAATTCTCTGTAGTGTGACTGCCTTGTCTGAAAATCAGCACTTAATGTATAGTAATATGTGTACAGTCAAACATAATGAGTTTTGACCCTGAAGTGAATGGCATGTTTCCCTTTTTGAATTTCTGTGTGTGGTTCCATCCAGTTCTCTGTAATCCACACTCCCAACATAATGTTGGTAGATGGATTGTAGCTCGATAATGCTCGATATTCAGAAATGGCAAAATTGCAACCTTGTTAAACTTTAACAAATTTTGAAAATTGTTTTGTATTAATATATTATTATGATGTAAGGTCCAGTTACCATAGTGACACTAAAACAGGTAGTGGTAATGGCTACTTTTTACCTAAGTACATGTCAGGGCCCAAACCAGACGAGCTAAACACCTTTTACGCTTGTTTCGAGGCTGCAGCTAACCACGCTAGCGGCGCTAGCGACACAACCGACATGCATGCCGAGAGAGCCGGAGAGGTAAACACGTTCACCATCTCGGAGCATGACGTGAGGGCGGCATTCAAGAAAGTGAATACCAGAAAGGCAGCAGGACCAGATGGAATCACAGGTCGAGTTCTGAAAGCCTGCGCTGACCAGCTAGCACCGGTGTTCACTGAGATATTCAACCTCTCACTGGAACAGTCTGTTGTTCCCTCATGTTTCAAACAGTCCAACATTGTTCCTGTCCCGAAGAAACCCCAGCCCACCTGCCTTAACGACTATCGCCCTGTAGCTTTGACCTCAGTAGAGTTGAAGTGCTTCGAGAGACTGGTCAGAGACTTCATCACTGCCTCACTACCAGACACACTGGACCCACTACAGTTCCCCTACCATCAGAACCGTTCTACTGAGGACGCCATTGCTCATCTACTCAACACCACGATGAGCCGCCTGGACCAAAAGAAATGGGAATTACACAAAGATGCTGTTTGTGGACTACAGTTCAGCATTTAACACCATAATTCCCTCCACACTCACCTCTAAGTTGGAGGTCCTGGGACTCAGCCTGCCGCTGTGTCAATGGATCTCTAACTTTCTGACAGACAGACCACAAGCCGTACGGGTGGGCAAACACACTTCATCCACCCTCACCCTCAGCACTGGAGCTCCCCAGGGTTGTGTTCTGAGCCCCCTGCTGTACTCACTGTACACATATGACTGTGTGGCCACTTCCACCTCCACCACCATCATCAAGTTTGCTGACGACACCGTTGTGGTGGGCCTGATCTCCAACAATGACGAGACGGCCTACCTACAGGAGGTTAAAAACCTGGAGAGATGGTGCCAGGAGAACAACCTTCTCCTGAACGTCAGCAAGACTAAGGAGTTGATCGTGTACTTTAGCACGAAGCAGGAGCGGTTGTACCAACCGCTAAACATCAGCAGGACCCCAGTGGAGAGAGTGGACAGTTTCCGGTACCTAGGTGTTCACATCACACAGGACCTGTCTTGGTCCAGTCACATCAACACCCTGGTGAAGCAGGCCCGGCAGCGTCTGTACCATCTGAGATGCTTAAGGGACTTTAAACTACCCTTTTAGGTGCTAAAGACTTTCTACACCTGCACCATTGAGAGCGTTTTGACGGGTAGCATCACTTCCTGGTTCGGGAACAGCACCATGCAGGACAGGCGAGCCCTCCAGAGGGTGATGCGTTCAGCTGAACGTACCATCCACACCGAGCTCCCTAACCTGCAGGACATCTACAGCACGCGGTGCCGGACCAGAGCCAGGAAGATTGTGAAGGACCTCAGCCATCCCAACAATGGACTCTTTTCTCTGTTGCGGTCAGGGAAACGCCTCCTCTCCCTGAAAGCGAACACAGAGAGAATGAGGAGGAGCTTCTTCCCGCAGGCCATTTGGAGTTTAAACCAGGAAACACCCAGGATCCAAAAACTGGCCCACTCTCTCCATCATCACACTTCTTCTTTGTACATATCTCACCTTTTGCACCACGACAACAACTCTGGACTCGCACAGCACAGTGCACTTTATATTTTATACCACACCATACCGCACACGGACACTTTACACCACACAATTCCGCACACAGACACTTTATGGACACTTTACACCACACCATACCGCACATGGACACTTTATGGACAATCTAAACCACCTTAAATTGTCTATTGTTTACTGTGTTTACTGTTTCACTGTTTACTGCCATAAGCATTTTTTGTATATACATCTTTTTCTCTCACATATATATCTATCTTTATATCTTATATATTCCTATATTTTATTTTATATAGTTTTTATACTTTATTTATCGGTCTTCTTTTTCTTTGTACTATTATTTTTCTCCCCATCCTATTCCCTCATGCCGGACCATCGTAATAAGCATTTCACTGCATGTTGTACCCTGTATGTATGTGTATGTGACAAATAAAATTTGATTTGATTTAAAACTTCTTTACTTTACCTTCAGAGAAAAAGTGTAGACAGTACTTCAACTTTTACAAGAGTTTTTCAAAACATGAGTATCTGTACGTCTACTTAAGTGAAGGATGTGTGTACTTTTGCCATCTCTGCTCATGCTGCAATCATTGTACTGCAGCCCCAGCCACTTGTCTGATTCTAATTTTAGCTTAGAAACAAAAGTACAATACATACAAAAAAAATATAGAATGCTAAAAAAATATATGAAATATATTTTTTTAGCATTTAGCATTTTTTAGCATTCTATATATTTTTTGTATGTATTGTACTATCATATGTTTGCTTATAGGAAACAGGGTTAGGGTTGGGGTCAGGGTTAGGTTTGGCTGTGGTAAAGGAAACTGATATAGATTTATTAAAACTTATTACAAGTTACAAGTTTGCCTAAATCAAATAAAAAATGACAAAAACGTTTTTTATTTAAAAGGTTGTTTATTAAAATTAGTTGACAGGATCTTTATTATTTATCATTGTCATACACTTTATCATTGTCACTGAATTCATAAAATTGGAATAAAAAAAATATATGGCATGAAAGGTCACAAGGTCACAATATGTTTGTCAATATAGTGTAGGTGTTTGTTGGTGTATTGATTTTTTTTTTTTTAGTTCTTTACAGAGATTGATCTAGTTTGAGGCACTTTTGGCAATTTTCATTAAAGTAAACTGTTTTACTTATTTCTTGTTTGTATTTACATTTCAAAATTATACTTTATATTCCTAAGCTTTTAGAAGAGATTTTATCTTTGAAAAAACATTTATCAAAGCATAACATTTATTAAAGGGGAAATAGTGGTAGCTCTACTGCTACCCTTTAACTCTATTGTGATTTGCAAATTGGTGTCACGTAAGATTCGAGAGGCAAATGCAAATAAAAGAACGTTTTAGTGCAAACATGCAAAATAGACAAACATGAATGTAATCCACTAAATAAATGACTAAGCCCATGACTGAGGAAAGCGAAAACCTGGATGTGAGATAAGAACATGCCATGCCATGATACAGCACCCCTAGAGCACTAAGGGTTAGGGGGCCCAAGAGAGGCAGCTTTTTTAATACCAGAGCTTGAACCTCGACCTTTAGATCAGCAACCCATAGCTTTAAACACTCAGCTACCACCTCCTGACAATCATATGTGTTTAACTGTTAGTTATGTAAAATTAGAACTTAAAGGATGACAAACATTTCTATGGATTTTTTTTATTCAAACCGATAGTGTTGGAAAAGAAATGTAAAAGTATTGTCTTATAGGAATCATATAATCTCCTAAATAAGCTTTAAAATTCCTCTGGCTCTCTATGAATGGGTTTTCTTGTGTTAATGACTCTTATAGGTAGATTTCCCATTCATATGCCCAATTATTGCTATATGGTACTGTGTGTATACAACGTTCTAGAACTTTCTTCAAAACCCATATCAATCTGATCCAAGGCAAAAACAGCAGAGGATGAAAAGAGAAACAGTAAAAGAAACTGATGAGAACTAATTATTTTCTATATGCTGTATATTATAGAGCGAAAGAGCATATAAAAAGCATGTTAAAGATAGAGAATTACACAAGGTGGAGGTGAATGAACAAATCAGCAGTGAGTTAAGCCTGCGAGAAAGAGGCAAAATATAATAGAATGGACTAAAATAAAAGTGAAATGCAATAAGAATTATCATAAAAATTGGATATAAATAGTAAAATATGGTTGAGAGAGGGGGCAGTACAAAGAAAAAGAGGCAATAAAATGCAAGATGAAGTGCATTGCACTGCTAGCCCTGAGTGCACATCTAAAAAGCACAAGGGAATAGAATGGTTTTTAACCTTGAATTCGAAATTGCTAACTTTGGAATGGATATTAGGTTCCAGTTATAGGCGAGATAAAATGTAACTTCTTCCTGTTCGGTTGTGACTCTAGGCAAACATACAAACCTGCTCTGATTATAGATGAGTTTATCCCTTGGTCCTGGTGCTATCCTCACAAATCACAGTCATCTGGACTTCTCGGGGTCCATTAAGAGCCCAAAGCAGAAAATTAGGTGGATGGGTCTTCATTTCATTCACAGCATGGGATAATCTTCTATCACAAAAGCTCCACTCCATGTAAACTTTGAAGAGGTTGCATGCTTTATGTATGCCTCTCGTCTTCTTTTCAGAAGGAGAAAATCCTACTTATGTAATTATGTTAAAATGTGCTTCAAACAAAAATAAAAGCATGATGTCCACAATGTTCATGTCACTGCAGTTTGATATACAAATAAAAATCTCACTGCATTAGAGCTGTATTTGGTCACATTCCAAATTACGGGAGTAGAAAGAGCTTTTGAATATTTTTCTTTGCCTGGACCACATTTCAAATATTCAAAGGCAGAAATATCTGCTTGCGTCAAATATATAACAATGAGTTTTGCCTATAAAACGGGCCAGCACTTACATTCCTCAAAACATTTCTCTCATCCCACATTGCACCACACTTTCTTCACCATTGCTTGACTGATCCCACTGTTTCTCGCGTACAGATTAGGCCTGCCTAAAGGCCCAGCAAATGGGGACTACATATTTTATATAGAAATGTTATGCTGGTATGTATTCATAAAATAAATGTATGTATAAAATGTACATACTGTATTTGTCATGATTCTTTAAAATGCAGCATGCATCGTGTGAGTGTGCTCATTTCGTTTCTCACTTTCAGCCTAGTTTTGGCCTTCATTCAATTGAAATGTTTCCACTGTAAATAAGGTCTTTGTGTCTTGTCTTCCTTTTTGTCTGCTAGTTTCCTCGCACTTTCTAAAATCAGGCTAATAGGTAGATTGGCAACTCTAAATTACCTACAACTACTGAGACTAAAGTGATTTTATAGTGAGAATAAAGATTTCCCTCAGAAAAAGAAGGAAGTGATACGTTTCCTAAGATTGTAGATAATGTTATGGCCCATTATAGAAGGCACTCTGACTTCTTCAGGACCCTTCTGACACTCATACAGGTGGGAAAATACATCAAAGAATTATAAGTACAGACATACTAGATATTTAAAACAAATATTTTTCATTGCATTTATTACTACAGTCATTAAAACCCTTATAACAAACGATATTGTTTGTCAGTTTTCATGGATCACTGCAGCAGGATTTTATATTGTCTTTCATTGAACACATACAAATCTTATGCACATTGGAGGAGCCGAGAACTGATCAATCTGTACACATTAATAGAATCAGAATGATAGATTTCTTATTTCCAGTGGTGGGACAATTCAACAGAGATGCACACTGAAATTTCAGTTTGCATTGTAAGCCATCTAAGTGGGAGCAATGAAACGAAGAAGTCTTCTTCATTCTGGAAATTTTGGAACTACTCAACTCAAACAATTATTTCTTGTACTTGCTTCACCTCATAGTGTTAGATGCATTTTTTTGCACAGCTGATAAAGCATTGTTGTCCAAAATGCTTTGAAATAGACACTGAATTTTTACTACATCTGTAACCAACAAACCCTAATCATCCTTTCAGACAAAAAGACACAAAAAGCACTAATAACAAAAAAGGAATAGCACACAAAGAAAAGATGATTATGCCTAAAATAAAGCTAAAGGATTTTATAACAACTAAAACACAATTGATCTTATACTTTATGTGAAAAAAATGCCAAACATTTGATCCACTTATCCCCACACTGCCAAGCTGCCACTGTTGTGCCCTTCAGTGATGTCCTTAGTAAATGTAATGTGGCTTTTTGGCATTCAGGGTATTTTTCCTAGATGTTTTCTGACAGATGAAGTCTGTTAGATTTTAGTTATGATTATAATAATAGTAATAAATTTGTATACTGTGTCATATGCTGTTTTGTTTGCTACTATCCTGCTGGGATGTATTCACTGGTCACTGTATTCAGAGTGCTAGTCCTGCTGTTTTGCTCATCATTCTGTGCCAGTCTGTTGGATTCTAACAGGGGTTCCAAGTTTTTTTTTTTTTTTTGCTTCATTATAGTGTTATTTATGCATCAGGTGTTTGTCTGTATTTTTTATCTTCCTAATACAGAAGGTGGCTATTTCCTTCTGAGCATTCTGCAATTATTATATGCAAATATTGTGTCAACTCAATAAATGCATTAGGCTTCATATTTATTCACATCACTTTTTGTACATTTTGTCCTTCTATGCCAGAGACGTAGATAAATATTTCTGGGTTTTGACATGAATGGATGGATGTTGTATTTGTTGTTTACTTTTACTTCTAGAAAAAAAAACAGACGGGTGCTGGTGTTAAGCGTGAAGTCAAGGCAATGTTTTCCTCTTTTTCTTTATTTGTCCTTTACACAGACCAGGGCTGCCTTTTCAAAAACTACCAAAGCAGGTCCATTTAATGGAGAGACATTTAGCAACCACCTTTATATTGTAAAAGTTATGGGCTACATTTTCCAAACATTGCAATGCTCATGATCCCAAACCTACCTTCACTTGGACTGGCACTGCCATACATTTCCTCACTTTCAATCACCAGACTTCTGATCAATGAACGGGAGCAATGTTTCTGACAAATTCTTACTATCTAATCAAGATGGAAAAAAACATGGTTTCATTGGGATCTTTTAGGCTCTAAACTAATAATTTTTAAACTAAATGATCAGGTGCGAAAATTGACCATCAACTCAAAGTGTATAATTTCACATTTTAATGTGCAAAGGCATCCAACTCGCCCATTTAACTAAGCGACCTGTTCTTCAAGAGGTTTTTGGGTGCTGTTCAATTCCATGAACTCTTTAGTTCTGATTATTTAGGAAGTACATGACATCCATGCTATATTCGAGTCTGACTGACAGATAAATGCTTTGGTGTGTGGTCCAGGATTCACCTTAGAACAGCCTTTTTTTGTCATGTATATATTATGTATTCTTCACAAACCTCCTCTTCTTAGAAAGTTGTGATCAGATTTAATGGTCTTGCTCAAGGGCTTAACAGTGGCAGCTTGGCACACCAAACCACCTTCACAGTAACCCAGAGCCATTACTGATGAGCCACCATTATGTATGCAAGCCTTATTAAACTGAAGCTCATTCTCATGCAATGATAGTTAGCGAGATGACAGTGCGAGAGGACAAATGTGGAAGATTAAGTAATGCAGCTTGAATGTTCATAATTCCTTTCACTAGGAGACCCAAGCCTTTTCCAGCATGACGATACCTCTGAGCACAAATTAAGTTTCTGTAAGATATAGTTACATCGGTTGGAATGTAAGTTGTTTGCTATAGAGCTCAACCCTACTGAACATTTTTTATATGAATTGGAATGATGACTGCACCCCATGCCTTCTTAGCCTACATAAGTACCAAATTGTACTAATGCTCTTGTGGCTAAATAAGCACAAATCCACAGAAGCAAACTCCAAAATCTAGTGGAACATCTCAGAATTTATTATTATAACAGCAAATGAAGACTAACCAGATATCTACTACGTCTACAGTGATAATCTGGAGAAAATATAAATCTGGAAATGAAAAGATTTACAGTTTAGAAACTTCTTCAACACTAAAGAAAATGTGCAACATTTTTACTATGTAATATATTAAATATTCTGTGAGTCTTCCTTTGAAGCATGTGTTCAGACAACACACTGAAGGATTTGACCTAAACATTTAAACATGGGTCATCAGGTTTTCTACGAACTCGTAGCATGTGTAAGCTCAAGTGCACACTGTGATTAAAAGAGGTTTGTGCGTTGAAAATGTAAACACTGCAGCTGCAATTATCAGTAAATTCTTCCAAGCATCGTTCCAATTTTAGCACAAAAAGAAAGAGCACTTTATATTAGAAAGAAATAGCCAACTTAACAAATAATTTGAATTAAATGGCAGAAAATGTACATCAGACAGACTATCAAAAGTAGCCAAAGAGAAAAACCCCTAACAAAGAACAGTTGATGACAATAATCAAAGCATATACTGCCAAAAGACGGTTGGAGAATAGAAGCCAATTTTGGGCTTGAATAGGTGTGTGACCTCTCTTTTAACTGTCCATGATGGAGCCTCAATTTTCTAGGAGAGAAGAATGTTGTGAACTACTTTGCTGTCCATCTGTGATGATTGTGTAACACCACAAAGGCTAACAGCACAAAGTGTCCTAAAAGCATGAATTGAGAGGGTGACAAGGCACAAAGGTGCTTATCCAACTCGTATTTGTAGAATCCCATGTTTTAATATACTCTGTAAACTGCTATTTACAGTTGACAGCAGCAACCTAAAAATATTTAACTGGATTTTGGTGTCAGTTAAATTGTTCATTTCTTAGCATGTTTCATTAGCGTGCAAATGTGGTAGGAATTTTTTTTTGTTTTGTTTTTTGGAGGCATCATTTGGGTTGGGCTATAGTACAAACCAAAGGTGAAATTTAAAACCAAGTAATTAACTTGATCTTTCTTTGTAGATACTTCAAATCAAATGCATAAAACAGAAAAAAATGCATCTTTTCTAGTCCTAAAAATCTGGCACAAGATTTACAAAGCTGTGAAAAATTCTCCTTTCTTTTTGCATATTTTCATACCTAAATTATTCAGATTATCAAGCATATTCTAATATTACACAAAGATAAACTGAGTGAATACAAAATATAGTTTTTAACTACTTATTTCATTTATTAGAGAAAAAAAGCTGTCCAAACATACCTGGCCCTATATGAAAAAAGAATCCCTACCCTTGCTGAATGAACTGTGATCAACCACATTTTTTGGAAAGCTGAGTTAAATTTTACATGCCACACCCAGGCCTGATTACTTCCAGACGTGTTGAATCAAGAAATTACTTAAATAGACACTGTCTGAAAAAGTGAAGCACACTAAAAGATCTCAAAAAGCAACACATCATGCCACAATCTAAAGAAATTCAATAAAAGATGACAAAGAGGTTGACTTTCTGGACAGTCTGGAAAAGGTTACAAAGTCATTTCTAAGGCTTTGGGACTCCACAGAATCAAAGTGAGAGCCATTATCTATAAATATATATAGTCTTATTGTCTGTTTTCTGAGCTGTTGAAGTGAGAAGTTTTGTGAACACTCTTCTCACACTTCAATGAGCTACAAAAATGCATCTAGGGTTAAGTGATTATTGTACTGGGCACAGCTATAATGTTTAAGATACCAGTGCCCCAGCCCCCTGTCCAAGTTTGTCTGTGAAATAAAAAATAATGTCAGCAGAATGTAAGAGTGGGCCACCAAAGTTCATCCTTCACCTGAGCCAAGGCCTGTTGACACAGCTGCATTTAATGGGTGATCTGGCATTAACATTTAAGTGAGGTCATTCAAAGGGCTTGTGGGTAATGTCTGAATAATTAGACACAAACCTTCAGGACAGTTTCAGAAACTGCCTTGTCTCACTTTTAGCTCTTGAGTCTCAGGCAAGTTCCAATCAAAGCCACCTTTTGAATTTGGAGAGGGTCTTGTACAGTGCTGGATGAACTACACAAAGCATGTACTTGAGTAAAAGTAGAGATACAGTAGGTAAAATAACCTACCTTGGAACTTTTACTTGAGTAAATGAACAGAAGTTTTTGCCTTTAAATCAGAAGTCAAGAAGATTTTATCCATAAGATTTTTTAACCATATATAGCTGACGCACTACACAGTGAAATGAAACAACGTTCCTCCAGAACCCTGGTGCTACATTAAACAACGTGTTCAACCTGGTGCAAAGACAACACAAGACAGTGTAAGACAACACAAGACGTAAAATATCCATAATTTGAATTTGGATTCAGTTCTCCTTTGATGTTTGATGGAACTTCTCCGGGTGTTGGGTGCGCACTCTTCAGTCTCGACCAGGTACATTGACCTTCACATGATAAAAGTAATTGACGCGACCGTGAAAATTACCGGTAAAAGATGTCGCCTAAATTGTCTGTCACTACCAAGCGGCAATCAAAATACGTTTAAAACAGAGCGCGCGCTCTACTCTGATTGGTGGCTGTTGCGTTTTTGACCAGTTATGTTTTTTTTTTATTCACTTATAAATATAAAGGAGTGACTGATTTCGCTAAATATAGCTTAGTAACAAAAGTAAGATATTGAAAGTAAAGTCTCCCCACGTGGAAATACATGAGTAAAATACAGATACGCGAAAAAAGATGCAGATATGCGAAAAAAATATTTACAACTACTTATGATTTACATTTACATCGTATGGATATAAATGTATTGATATATATAGATATATATAATATATTTTTTTCCAGCTAAATTATTGTAGGGGATGTAGCTCAGTGGTAGAGCGCATGCTTTGCATGTATGAGGCCCCGGGTTCAATCCCCGGCATCTCCACAGCTATTTTATTTTATTTTTTTTTTGTTATGAAAAATATAAAACAATATACTTATTCAAGGGGTGATAAAAGTAGGGCTGAAAATAATTAGTAATAATAATAATAATAATAAAATAAAATAAATAGTCATAAAAAAATACAATAGCAGTCAATCATACTTGACTTATCTTTATAGAAGCATATAATAGGTCTTGTGTCGTCTGGGGGTATAGCTCAGTGGTAGAGCATTTGACTGCAGATCAAGAGGTCCCCGGTTCAAATCCGGGTGCCCCCTTTTTTCATGTTGTAGTATTTTAGAATTTGGGCTAGGAAAAACGCACATTGATGTCAAATAAGCGCATTGCAAACTCTTATATAGTCATACAGCGATTGTGACTCGATTGGGATAAAAACAGAGCAACCCATGCACAGCGTACTAAGCGATCCGCCTGCTAATCGGGTTTTGTGTCCTCCAATGGACTGACAGTGCGCTGAGTTTTTACAACGTCACGTGATTTTTGCGGAACGCGTGTGCGTGTACACAAGCCTCTGACGAACAACACAAAGCCGCCGAGCTGCAACATGTTTTGCAGGCTAAAATAGTGAAAACTCCGGCAAACGGCAACGTTTGGTGTTTGTTTCTACAATTGCACCACATTATGGCGGCGTTTGTCGTGAGTATTTCTTCAAAAATGAACCTAACGGGTGAATATTTTTGAGCTTTTTGGCTTAATGTTTAATCTCTGGCTAGTTTGTATAGCTTAGCAGAACTAGGTAAATCTCAATGTCTCCTAGTTCCCTATATAAAGGCACTATATAGGGTAATATATGACCGCCTTCTACGCGATATGTAGTGCACTCTGTGTTCAGGGGAGAGACATTTGAGACGAGCATTTTAATGGCTGGCTCTGTTGTATGTACTCGCCTGAACACAGAGTGCATCGTAGTTTAATTATTTGAAGTAATAAAAACAAATGTAAAAAGTTTAATAAAATCCGGGTATATTATGTGGAAGTTGAACAGCTCCGTTAACAAGAGTAGTCTCGAAATACTAATGACATACCCTGTATTTGAATAATAGGTTTTTATTTTAGAAAGAATCAAACGTGTCAATTTTTTGAGTTTTTAACATGCTTGGTAATTAATATAAAATGTAAAAAAAAAAAAAAAAAACCAACAACAATTTGTAACTAATCTGTTATGGACGTTGTAGTGCGCACATGAACCATAAGGGGGTGTTCGAGTGCATGTATATTCAGTAACAGTGATCTAAATTGCATGCCTTCATAACTGAGGCCGCTGCGATGTGCATCTCGATTCTCGATCCAATTATACGATACATTTAAGATACTTATGAAGCAGCTACCTATTAAGATGCAGTGTAATCGGATTTTGATTTGATACAATACAGCGAAAAAAAAATAGGATGCTGTGCAATTCAGTATGGCACAAATAGTTTGAGAGGATCAGACTTTTTTCTTCATAAAAAAGTATATATAAATAAGCTGTTTTGCCTATTATAACTATATAGAATCCTAATTTAGGGCATTTATGTATAAAAATTTACTTTGAAAAAATGCAAAAGTCAGATATTGAGTTAAACCATCTTTGATTTACGCACAGTTTTGAAAACTTTAGTTTATTGATTTACACACAAACATTAAAAACAAGCATTTGAAGGTAGTAAAGCCGCAGCAAATCACGTTTGAAAACAGATAAGTTACTGTTGTAGTAGACAAATGCTATAAAAAGAGAATGAAACTGTGAAACGCAGTAAGTTTTCCGTCTCCAGCAAGATGCAGCTCTACCTCTGCCAGGTTAATCTATATGTCTATGTGACTCTCAGGACACGCCTCGGTCTCTTCCCTGCACAAGAGATTCTTTCTTAATTTGTTTACCCTCAAAATTGAACTGATGCTGAACTGTATCTCCTGATACCATCCAAGTAGATTCCACCAAGCGGCAATCAAAACCAATTTAAAACAGAGCATGTGCTCTACTCTGATTGGTGGCTTGCTGCGTGCTTGGCCAGTTATAAATAAAAATTTGAATTTGCAGAAAAAGTAAGATATTTGATTTTGAAGTTGAGTGAAGTTAAAGTACATTTTCCCAAAAGGAAAAACTTCTGTAAAGCTGCTTAACAAATTGCATTTTCTATGCACCGTTGATGGTCAACGATATAATACATTAAAGATACATATGCGATCTGATTTTAATATAATTCAATGCAGTACCGTGGTCTTTATAGTGCAAAGAAAAAGATAAAACCAGATGTTGTTTTCTTGTTCTGTCACCAGTAAAATGCAGCTCTACCTCTGCCATGATAATCTATATGCTATGTGACTCTCAGGACATCGCGTGGTCTCGGTAGTGTTGCATCATGCTCATGTAGCATCAGTGGTGTTTTTTTCATGTAAATGTGTTAAAAAACGACACATCAAGATACAAATGACAACTTATAGCCGATGCCTTTTTTTTTTTTTTTTTTTTTTTGTCGATGCATCAAATTGTTAAACTTTCATGCTGATGCGAACTAATGAACTTTAATTAATGTTCCTCTACATTTTTTTTCTTTAACATATAATATTTTCTTATTTTCCTCTGCAGGCCCACCCATCAGTGCGAATAAGGGCTACAGAACACTCCTACGTGCCCGTACTGTGCCAGGATGACAAGTGTGCTGGGCGTGAGAAAGGAGTGCACATGCACTGTCCGCTGTGTACAGTAGCCGAGGCCTACCAGGACCCCGTCATACTAGTTGCCCACTTTCGGATCAAACACGTTGACAAGAGCATCGACTTTGCCGGTCAGACATAAAAAAAGAAAGCAGTGGTTTGTGGCAAAGCCAATTTTGGGATGATCCGATACAATTAATGATATCTGAATGTCTTTATATGCTTTAATTAAAAATCCACTTGCAGATGATTTGACACCTGAAAAGAAAGTTTAGTTGGATCAGTAGTAGAGTTTTCTCAGATATCTGCTGGAGCTCATTCGGTATAAGGGATGAGATGTGCTGCGAAAGGCTTTGCGTTCATTAGGTCTAAGCAGTGGTGGACAATAACGCAGTAAACGCGACAAGTAGATTTTTTTTTTTTGCGTATCTCCTGTTAATTTATGTAATCCTGTTAATTTATGATTGAATACAAACGTAAACGGTCAAACACGCAGCAAACCACCAATCAGGGTCGAGCATTTGCTCTGCTTTGAACTTGTTTTGGTTGTCTCTTGGTGGTATCCACTTATCACCAGCATACAATTCAGCATTAGTTCAACAGCAATCAGAACATTTTGAAAGGAATAAATGATGGAAGAAACTCCTGACTCGAACTTGCCGCAACACCCGTGATTTTTTTAGGTAGTTGAAAAGAACATTTTGAGCTCGTGATCATTTTAATAGCTATCAGTGTTTGACTAATGAATATCATTCTAGTAATAGATGAATGTGCTAAAAGTAACATTAGAGTCTTTTCACATAAGATAAGTTGAGGTCTTCTGGCAAAAATGATAATAGTAACATTATAGCAATAATAAATCATAGTGGAATGGAAACTTAAATACATTTGAAGGCAAATACTTTTGTACTTTTATTTAAGTAAAAGTTTAAAGGGAGCACTTTACTGAAATGATATTTGACATAGTGTATTTCTGCTTTAACTGAAGTACATGCTTTATCTACCACTGGGTATAAGATTTAATTATGAGCCAGTTCTCTATGGGAAATAAGTGCTGGTCAGAATGTATATGTTTTCAAATAACATCATAAAAACACAACATGAACAATAAAAAGTATGTTATTTTAATGATATAAAATAACATAAATCACATTTTAATCCTTCTACATACTCTACATCGGCTCACAGTTTCACAAGCAGTTTCCATGAATATGACTCTTTTAATGAAATGTTTTTGTATTTTTTTGCAGTAAATCATGTTTGTCTCCCTCTGTAGGCTTGAAGGTGTTGCGTTGCTGTAACCACTGTGAGATCGTGGGCACCATTAAAGGAGAGAAGAGGTTTAAAGGGGCACACTGGCACTGCTACCGCTGTAGGAACGGCTTTAACAGGAGGGACGAGGCGGTGAAGCACTACAAGACGCACTTCAGAAACCCACACACCACATTCCAAATCCAGGTTACACAGGTGGGCTTGGGGATCGGGGCTGGTGAATATTTTAAAGCATCAAAACACACAAGAGCTTAATTGTGTTTAGAGGCTGTTGCAAAAATGAGGGGGTTTCACATCAGCAAAGGCTACATTCCTTAATAAATAGTGGCTCAATCACTGCGATGAAATAAATGTCACCAGGACTTAATTGTAGCAGCAAAAGCAATCAGTTTAAATGTAAAATATGTATAATATAAAACATAATGCTGGTTGAGAATTTCACAATTCAGCAAACAGTTTAAAGGTGATAGCAGACCAAATTTGAAGCCCCCGGTCCACTTCTGGCTCACCGTTCAATAAGATCCGGCCCACAATATTATCTTATGTCTGTTTATAACTGGCGACGTATAACTTTCTGGGCTCTGCACAGTTCCTATGCTTCATCCCTAAAACAGATGCAAATCTGTGCGAGCAACTTTCCTCTGTTATGAGGACAAGCAAAAGCGCACACACAGGGATCGAATTAGATCAGGTTCAAGTCTAGACCCTGGCTTGGAAACTCAAGAACATTCACAGAGTCATCCTGTAGCCACTTTTTTGTTATCTTAGCTGTGTGCTTGGGGTCGTTGTCTTGTTGGAAGATGAACAGTCACCCCAGTCTGAGGTCCAGAGCACTTTGGAGCAGGTTTTCATCCAGGGTGTCTCTATACATTGCTGCATTCATCTTTCCCTCGATCCTGACCAGTCTCCCAGTTCCTGCTGCTGAAAACCATCCCCAGAGCATAATACTGCCACCACCATGCTTCACTTTCAGGATGGGATTGGCCAGGTAATGAGCGGTCTTTCCCCAGACATGATGCTTGGCATTCAGTCCAAAGAGTACAAGAATTTTTTTCCATGGTCTGAGAGTCCTTCAGGTACCTTTTGGCAACTCCAGGCAGGCTGCCATGTGACTTACTAAGGAGTGACTTCCGTCTGGCCGCTTTACCATACAGGCCTGATTGGTGGATTAATGCAGAGATGGTTGTTCTTCTGGAAGGTTTTCTTTTCTTAAAAGAAAATTGCTTTTAGAGTGACCATCAGGTTCATGGTCACCTCCCTGACTAAGGCCCTTCTCCCCGATCACTCAGTTTGGCCAGGCAGCTCGCTCCAGAAAGAGTCCTGGTGGTTCCAAACTTCTTCCATTTACAGATGATGGAGGCCACTGTGCTCATTGTGACCTTCAATGCTGCAGAAACTTTTCTGTACCCTTCTCCAGATCTGTGCCTTGATACAATCCTGTCTCAAAGGTCAGAGAACTGCATGTGTTGTACAAAGACCAAGTTGTCATTGTACAAACAGCTGAGCTCAATTTCGAGTGTCGTAGCAAATGCTGTGAATACTTATGTACATGTGATTTTCTTTTTTTTCCTTTTTTAAAAAATTGCAAAACCTTCAAACAAACTTCTTTGTCATTATGCGATATTGTTTGTAGAATTTTGGGAAAATAAATAATTTAATCCATTTTGGAATAAGGCTGTAAAATAAAATGTGGGGAAAATGTGCTGTGAATACTTTGTTGGATTTTATTTTTTTCTTTACTTTATTTTACCGCTTGTTATTCATTAAATGTTGAGTGTTTGGCCCTTTACATAGAAAGAGTATTTAATTTTGGCCTCCTCTATTACTGAGTTTGAAACCACGGTGTTATAGTTTCTGGGAAATGTAAAACAAACTCTAATAGCATAATGTTGCAACATGTGTCGAGCTAGATTGTTAGTTAAGTGCATTTATATACACAAATGATTTGAACAAATTTATCACATTCATGCTTTTGACAAATACTCGGTGTATAATTTGTTCCTGAACACCTCAGTTTTGTCAGTTTCATGCCTGCATGTTTCCTGGTCTTCAAAAAGATGGTCTAACAAGCTCATTCTTTTGTTGAATACAAGCCATTCTGCAAACCAGATTGCTGCTCAGACAGTGGGATTCAGAAGCGCATTCTATAAATTACATTATGATTGGGTTTTTACGCCATGAAGCACCTCAGTCACTTGATGTTCGTAATGCAAACATGCAGCAAACAGAAACGTGAAAAGAGTTTGACAACGCCTTTTCTCTGGCCGTTACAAACACTGGAGTCCCTGTTTTTTTCTTTCTTTATTAATTATGAATGATTATTCGATAAATAGTACATATATACAGGGTAAGATTATGTGGCACATTGGCCCCGTAGTTATGTTAATCATCCGGTACGTTAAAGAATTGAAGAATTTAGCAACACTGTGGTGTTGATAGATAACAGATGGGTTGTACTCGGACATATTAATGGAACAAAAATGGCACATAATGTATAAGAAGCCAGCAGTAACCTAGCAGATGTTCTTTCTTTCTTCAGGATGTGAATTGCAGGCAGTACTATAAAGGCAACCCGGAAGCTAATGCAAAAGCATACAGTGGGCTAGCTGTGAGTTCTGGAGGTGATGGCACTGCTGTCAGTTCTGTCATCACACCACCAGTCCTCACCACTAGCTCGACCACTGAGACCACCACGTTACTCACCGTTGAGTCGAAGGTAGTGTTTGTGTTTTAAACACGTTTTTTTTTTTTTTTCTCTTCTCCCCCTGATATGTGACGTTGCCTCTGCTTTCTGTGTTGTGAAGGAAGACGGTGAAAGTAATGGCATGCCACTGGGTGCTGAAGAAGAGGTGGGCTCTTCCCAGCATGCTTCAGCACGTACCCAGACTCTGGTTTTAATGGACCCTGATGGAAACACAGGCAACTTGATCTATGATGAAGCAACAGGCATCATTACTGAACAGGTTCATCATGCTTCCTCACTGAGCAATTTAACCATGCACACGTGTTTATTATGTTTGTGTTTTTGTTTAGGGTTTAATTGAGCCACATTTCATGTGTTGCCATGTTATTATTTTTTTAGTTCAGAGTGCCTTAATGTCAACAGTCTGCCGATTTATTGACCACTATACTCATGCCATGATGTTTTTAGAGTGAGGAGAGTTTGGACCTGCAGAAACATCTCCTGGAGCTAAGCGAGCAAATGGAAATATTACGTCAAGAGAAAGAAGGTGTTGAAAAGAGTCTACGCTCTGAAATTAGGCAACTCAAAGAACAGGTGTGTTTGAGTGATGAGGTCTCAACTTTTTCACTTTTCTTTCTTGTTCCAGTTGGTAGCATTTGTTCAAAGGGAGCGCAAGTTTTTTTTTTTTTTTTTATTTTAACTGTCTTCTGTCATGTCTTTTTAAGATCGCAAGTCTTGTTCAGTCAAACGTGAAGATGTTCGAGGAGCTGCAGTTGTACCGCTGTCCAGACCACAGCCAGCAGAGACTGGCCAAACTGGTGAGCAAAAGATAAACCAGCAATCAGTTTTGGTAAATGTATGCAGCGTACACTAACTCTCAAAATCATCAGCTAAATATAGACTCTGAATTGATGCTCCGTTGTAGATGGACAGTCTTCAGACCCAGCACAAAGAGCTACTACAGGCCCAACTGGCTTCACTGAGGCAGGAAATCCTCTCCCAAGCAAGCAGTGTTTCACTCAATGGCCACACAGAAACGCTAGAGCTCCATTCTGGTGGTGACCAATCACAGGACCAGGTGGAGGTGCAGGGTAATGTAGTAGGTGAAGTACCAGAACTAGAGATCATAGCGGTTCCACTCCAGGAAGAGCAGATTGAACTAAGAGGGCAGCTTGTGGAATTTAGGCCTCAGGAGGACACCCTTTCCAGTCTGGAAAGCCCAAGATCAGACACGGCAGTGACCCAAGACCTGGAGGTTAAACAAGAAGATTGTTTGGTTTCTAGGAAACGATGTTCAGAGGAGGATTGTAGAGGGACGAGTGAAGACAAAATCCCACGTGTTAGTTAACACAACAAGACTTAAAAAAAAAACTTTCACAGACACAACTGGTCTCTCTGATTTCTAGATAGTAAGGCTACATTCATTTTCCTCATAACGCATCTGATAGCTAATTTTTTTTTCCGTATATGCAACATTTACCGTATTTATTTTTCTTCTCCGTCAGCCATATGAACACTTGCCTCTTTTGTTTTCTGTCCCCTATTTAATCATAAAGACCTGCCCAATTGACACTGAAGTTTAGCTTTTTAATGTGTCTGTAAATGATGGTTGCTGAAATAGAGAATTTTATAAACCCAAATAGTTTTGTCTATGACTGTGGGTTTGTGTTCTATAAACTAGTGGAAATAGTTATAGTATAACTCTGTGCAACTGATTCAGTTTTACATCAAGCCATTATACAACACAATATTTTTCCTCATTCCGTAATCCAATATTTGCATCTAAAATGTCTGCTGTTTACATTTTCTGAAAATTGTTTTCAAATTGAATTAAACGCAGCTTTGTGTTCTTACAAAAGTGTCCTCATCCTTTGTGTTATAAAATTCAGCGGCGGGCCGTGCATTTGGTACCTGGGCCTTCAGTGGGGACTTACCCTCAATTATAGAAACCATCAATATTATACAAAAACGCAATATAACAACATGTGGCAATACAGAGAGAGGCATTTCACATAGAGAGTGAATACTATTTTACTAAAGCAAAAAAAAAAACCCAGTTAAGAGTCCAATCCTCTACTCTACAACCACAACTGTGCCACCTACATTATCTGGAGCAGTTCAGAATCAATATTTGTCTAATAACATGACAAAAACATAAATAATTTAAATAAAATTATAAAATTCCATGCTGAGGTAAACCTGCGCATTTTTTACATTCTCGCGTGAAAGACAATTTGTTAAACGAAGGGAAAAATGACCTCAAATTTCTTTAGAACCTAAAAAGCAGCCAGTAGAGCATTATCAAAGGATAATAACTGCTTTAGAGTGAAGACTATGGAAAAAAAAAAGTGTATAAATAAATGCAGAAATCGCCCAAATAATGAACGTGTAAAAATTAATTACAAGAAAGCAGGCAGCTGCCTTTAAGTTTGGGGTTGCAGAGAACTTGGTTTGCATTTTGAAAACCCCGGGTGCAATCCCTGGCAAGTTCCATGCAAGTTTGGGACTGCATTTCTGCAAATGGAGTTGGAGATTTGGTCAGGTTTAATGGTGTCCTCAATGCTGAAAAACACAGGTAGATACTTATCCATCATGTGATACCAGGCATCTGATCCAAAATCTATTCTGCAACAGGACTCCCACAGAGCCCTGATCTCAACATCTTCGAGTGTGTCCAGGAGTGAGTCAAAAGGAGGACATTTGAAAATAACAAGCATAATCCTAGATTTTTATTCAGCACGGTAGCAAAATTAACAGGGAATAAAAGCACTGCGCTAACATGCACACCATCAATAGGTAGTAATGATTTCATGAACTTTTTTAATAATAAAATTGAAAACATCAGGCAAGAAATCCAGGCGGTTAATATAAATCCAAATTATTTTACAAGTAACCCTGTAGACAGCAGTGTCATTATAGCAGACAATCAATTACAAAGCTTCACTACTATTCATGAGAGTGACTTAATTTCATTAATCTCCTCATCAAAATCACCAACCTGTATTCTCGATCCCTTGCCTACTAGTTTCTTTAAACAGATAGCTCCAGAGGTAATCAAACCTGTTTTAAAAATAATTAACTCTTCCATTAGCACTGGTTATGTACCAAATCCTTCAAACTGGCAGTTATCCACCCCCTTATTAAGAAACCTGATCTTGACCCATGTCAGTTGTCCAACTACAGACCGATATCAAATCTCCCCTTTATATCCAAAATTTTAGAAAAGGTTGTAGCACAGCAGTTATGCTCACATCTGCTTATGAATAACATTTTGAAATGTATCAGTCAGGATTTCGCCTCATCATAGCACAGAGACGGCGCTAGTTAAGGTGGTAAATGACCTGTTATTGGCCTCTGATCAGGGTTTTGTCTCCTTACTTGTTTTGCTCGACCTTAGTGCAGCTTTTGACACCATTGATCACACTATACTGCTTGCTAGACTTGAGAATGTTGTAGGAATAAAGGAACAGCTCTCTTGGCTCAGGTCTTATTTGACTGATCGCTATCAGTTTGTGGATGTAAATGGTGAGTTCTCCACGCCTATGAGGTAAAGTTTGGTGTTCCTCAAGGATCTGTCTTAGGCCCACTGCTTTTCTCTTTATATATGCTGCCTCTTGGTGAAATTATTCATAAACATGGGATTCGCTTCCATTGCTATGCTGATGACACACAGCTGTATATTTCAGCAAAGCCAGATGAGAGATCAGCTTAACAATGTTGAGAAGTGTGTAAAGGACATTAGACAGTGGATGCTTAATAACTTTCTTCTGCTCAACTCAGATAAGACGGAAGTACTTTTACTAGGACCACATGCAGCTAGAAGTAAACTTTCCAATTGCGTAGCATCTCTGGATGGTGTTTCTGTTTCAGCATGTACGGCTGTCAAAGACCTTGGTGTGATTATTGACCCGAGTCTTTCCTTTGAGTCTCACGTGAATAATATCACCAGAATCGCCTTCTTTCACCTTAGAAATATTGCTAAGATTAGAAATATGATGTCGTTACAGGATGCAGAAAAACTGGTTCATGCTTTTGTTTCTTCTAGATTAGACTACTGTAACGCTTTACTGTCTGGGTGTGCGAGTAAGTGCATACATAAGCTTCAGTTAGTCCAGAATGCAGCAGCAAGGGTCCTCACTAGATCTAGGAAATACGACCACATCACCCCTGTTTTAATCAGTCTACACTGGCTCCCAATCAAATCTCGCATTGATTATAAAATATTACTACTGACGATAAAGCACTTAACGGTCTCGCACCGCAGTATCTGAGTGAACTTCTGTACCAGTATGATCCTCCACGCCTACTTAGATCAAAAGGTGCTGGCTATCTGTTGGTTCCTCAAATAATGAAGACTACAGCAGGGGGCAGATCTTTCTCTTATAAAGCCCCACAGTTATGGAACAGCCTTCCAATCAGTGTTCGGGACTCAGACACAGTCTCAGTGTTCAAGTCGAGGTTGAAAACGTATTTATTTAGTCAAGCCTTTTATCAGTAGATTTCTCTTAGGTAAAGGCACAGATCTGGAGGGAACATGGATATAGAGTGTTTGGTGAACTGGTATATTTGTATGCTGTCGCCCCTCACATTCACACATTCACTCAGGTTTGTTGACGGTGGTGTGGTGGGTCGTCTCTTATCCCAGAGATCCCTCATGTCTGTGTTACCTTCTGGTTCTCCCTTTTAGTTATGCTGCCATAGCGAGTCTTGCCGGAGTCCAAACTGCACAGTGACATTAACTTTCATACACCAATAGTTACACTTAATAATCCATATCCTTCTCTTCCGTCACCTCTCTCTCTCTCTCTCTCTCTCTCTCTCTCTCTCTCTCTCTCTCGGTCGAGTTAAACATGCTCCTGAGGCTCCAGTGACCAGTGTTCCTGCCCTCTCCCTCCTTGGATCTTCACACTTCTGTGCAGCTCGGGACGGTCTCTTAATTCCGGAGTAGAACGGGTGCTTTGAGGACGGATTGGACTGTAGTTGGTGTCGGCGGTCTGCTGCACTGACTCGGGAGTGCAGTTTGCTTCTGATCATCATCACTGTACCCCACAACATTGTATATCTGCTTCAAATGGACATTTGGTGCAACCCAGATGAGGATGGGTTCCCTCTTGAGTCTGGTTCCTCTCAAGGTTTCTTCCTTATGCCATCTCGGGGAGTTTTTCCTTGCCACAGTTGCTCATCAGGGACAAACATACTTACAAAGAACATATTTATGTTTAATCACCACATTATCTGTGTAAAGCTGCTTTGAGACAATGTTCATTGTTAAAAGCGCTATACAAATAAAAATGAATTGAATTGAATTGAATTTGAGTTAGCATTCATCTACAGAAGATCTGTGTTAACTTACCTGCTGAGTTCCTTCAAAAACTGCAGGTGAACTTCGAAGAATTGATGCTTGGGTGGTCACACCAAATATTGATTTCATTTAGATTTCTCTTCTGATCATTTGATTTTTCCACATCTGACTAAAAATGTAGCACAATGATATACACAGTATATCTAAAAAAATTGATGCATGTGTTTGTGTGTATGGACACTACCAGTCAAAAGGACACCTTATTCAATGGCTATTCTTTATTAGGGCCCGAGCACCGAGGAGCAGGCCAGAATGGCCTGCACCAGAGGTGCGAAGCCCTATTGTTTTCCTTAGAATTTATTATTAGGGCCCGAGCACCGAGGAGCAGGCCAGAATGGCCTGCACCAGAGGTGCGAAGCCCTATTGTTTTCCTTAGAATTTATTATTTTTTTTTTTTTTTTTTTTTTACACATTGGTCATTAGAGGTCCCTTAACATACTCGAAAACTCTTGAAATTTGGCACACGTCAGAGTCCTTTGTCACTAGGGCCTTAGAAAGGCTGGTATACAGGCGTGGCAGGGGGGCTCTGTAGCGCCCCCTGTAATTAAAAAACAAACATTCGTGCACAGATCGGGCAATTATGTACGCACATTTACGAGAGTTGGTACGCATATAGACCTCATCGAGCCGAACAACTTTCGCCTCTAAACTATGAGCTACGCCCAACAGGAAGTCAGCCATTTTGGTTTGTTTTATAAGTGCATGCGGTGAACTTTTAAATACTCCTCCTAGGGAATTCATGCGATTGACATCAAACGTGGCGAACATGATGGCGAGACATTGGACTTGCTAAATTGCGAAGGGATTTTTGATATCTCGACCGCTGCTGCCGTGGCGGCGACAAATTTATGGCGGTCGGAGAACAGGAAGTGTTTAATATCTAAAGCAAAAAATGTGTTATTCAGATGACACGCTGTGTATATGTTCTGCCAAGGATTCCGTTCGCATCGATGTGCCTATTGTGAATCTCGGACATAGCGCCACCAACAGGCGCCAGGAAGTGTGTCAGTCACAAAAGGTGGATTTTTTGACAGTTGCATGTGGTGAACTTTTAAATACTCCTCCCAGGATATTTAAGCGATTGACACCAAACGTGGTCAACATGATGCTGAGACATTGTAGATGATAAATTGCGAAGGGATTTTTGATATCTTGAACACTTTCATTTTCAGGCGTATTTAAGCACTTGGCATGCACTTTGTGTGCCTTAACATGCTCGAAAACACCGTAGATTTGGCACAAACGTCAAAGTCGTCTGCCATTAGGACCGGTCAAAGGCTGGAACATAGGCGTGGCAATAGGGCTCTGTAGCGCCCCCTGTAATGTTAAAACAAATATTGGTGCACAGATCAGGCAAACATGTACGCACATGAACGAGAGTTGGTAGGCATATACATCTCATCAACCCGAACAACTTTCACAATCAAACCTATTAGCTCCGCCCAACAGTAAGTCGGCCATTTTGGATGGTTTCAAAAGTGCATGTGGTGAACTTTTAAATACTTCTCCTAGGGAATTCATGCGATTGACATCAAACATGGTGAACATGATGCCGAGACATTGCACTTGCTAAATTGTCAAGGGATTTTTTTATATTTTGAACGGTGCTGCCATGGCGAGGCGACAAATTTATGGCGAATTCAGAGAAACAGGAAGTGTCTAATATCTAAAGCAAAAAATGTCTTATTCGGATGACACGCAGTGTGTATGTTCGGCCAAGGATTCCGATCGCATCGATGTGCCTATTGTGAATCTTGGACATAGCGCCACCAACAGGCGCCAGGAAGTGTCAGTCACAAAGGTGGATTTTTTGACAGTTGCATGTGGTGAACTTTTAAATACTCCTCCTAGGATATTCATGCGATGGCGAGACATTGTAGATGATAATTTGCAAAGTGATTTTTGATATCTCGAACGCTGTTCTCATGGCAACGTCAAACTTACATTTTATTTCAGGCATATTTAAGGCTTTTGGCATGCTTAAATTAACTTGAAATTTGACACATACATCACATTTGTCGGCTGTTAAGTGTGTCCAAAAATTGTCGGACAAGGGTGTGTCTCTTAAGTGGCCCACTAGCGCCCCCGTTTGTCTAAAATGTGGGGTTTCTTTTACTTACAGTCCCCAAATGGGTCAGTAATAACATAAAATAGTCCACTGATATTTACCCACTTGATGCACTTGCACCCCGTGCATTGTTTTCTGGGGGGCACCGTATAGCGATACACAAATGTGCGAGGGCCCGCCATCGCTGCTTGCAGCTATATTTATTATTATTATTATTTTTTTTTTTTACACACATTGGCAATTTGGGGTCCCTTAACATACTTGAAAACTCTTGAAATTTGGCACACACGTCAGAGTCCTTTGTCACTAGGGCCGGACAGAGGCCGGTATTCAGGCGTGGCAGGGGGGCTCTGTAGCGCCCCCTGTAATTCAAAAACAAACATTCGTGCACAGATCGGGCAATTATGTACGCACATGTACGAGAGTTGGTACGCATATACATCTCATCGAGCCGAACAACTTTCGCACTCTAAACTATGAGCTCCGCCCAACAGGAACTCAGCCATTTTGGTTTGTTTTATAAGTGCATGCGGTGAACTTTTAAATACTCCTCCTAGGGAATTCATGCGATTGACATCAAACGTGGTGACCATGATGCCGAGACATTGGACTTGCTAAATTGCGAAGGGATTTTTGATATCTCAAACGGTGCTGCCATGGCGAGGCGACAAATTTATGGCGAATTCGGAGAACAGGAAGTGTTTAATATCTAAAGCAAAAAAAATTCTTATTCGGATGACACGCGGTGGATTTTCACAAAAGGTGGATTTTTTGACAGTTGCATGTGGTGAACTTTTAAATACTCCTCCCAGGATGTTTATGCGATTGACACCAAACGTGGTCAACATGATGCTGAGACATTGTAGATAATTAATTGCCAAGGGATTTTTGATATCTCGAACGCCGTTCCCATGGCAACGCCTCAAACTTTACTTTCATTTTCAGGCGTATTGAAGCACTTGGCATGCACTTTGGGTGCCTTAACATGCTCGAAAACACCGGAGATTTGGCACAGACGTCAAAGTCGTCTGCCATTAGGACCTGTCAAAGGCTGGAACATAGGCGTAGCAATAGGGCTCTGTAGCGCCCCCTGTAATGTAAACAACAACTATTGGTGCACAGATCAGGCAAACATGTACGCACATGAACGAGAGTTGGTAGGCATATAGATCCCATCGACCCGAACAACTTTCACAATCAAACCTATTAGCTCCGCCCAACAGGAAGTCGGCCATTTTGGATGGTTTCAAAAGTGCATGTGGTGAACTTTTAAATACTCCTCCTAGGGAATTCATGCGATTGACATCAGAAGTGGTGAACATGATGCCGAGACATTGCACTTGCAAAATTGTGAAGGGATTTTTGATATCTCGAACGGTGCTGCCATGGCGAGGCGACAAATTTATGGCGAATTCAGAGAAACAGGAAGTGTCTAATATCTAAAGCAAAAAAATTTCTAATTGTATGACACGCGGTGTGTATGTTCGGCCAAGGATTCCGATCGCATCGATGTGCCTATTGTGAATCTTGGACATAGCGCCACCAACAGGCGCCAGGAAGTGTGTCAGTCACAAAAGGTGGATTTTTTTAGAGTTGCATGTGGTGACCTTTTAAATACTCCTCCCAGGATATTTATGCGATTGACACCAAACGTAATCAACATGATGCGGAGACATTGTAGATGATAAATTGCAACGTGATTTTTGATATCTCGAACGCTGTTCCCATGGCAACGCGTCAAACTTTACTTTTATTTCAGGCATATTTAAGGCTTTTGGCGTGCTTAGATTATCTTGAAATTTGACACATACATCACATTTGACAAGTCACATACATCACAAGTGTGGACAAAAAGGTCGGACAATGGTGTGTCTCTTAAGTAGCTCACTAGTGCCCCCGTTTGTCTAAAATGTGGGGTTTCTTTTACCTACAGTCCACAAATGGGTCAGTAACAACATAAAATAGTCCACTGATATTTACCCACTTGATGCACTTGCCCACCGTGCATTGTTTTCTGGAAGGCACGGTATAGCGATTCACAAATGTGCGAGGGCCCGCCATCGCTGCTTGCAGCTATATTTTTTTATTGGTTTTAAAATTGTATATACATTATGATAGAACAAATATAGAATTAAGTCAACAAAAACTTGGCAATAACCCAGAACGTGTTATATATTGTCAATTATTTAAATCGATTCACTTTTTGCTTTGATAATGGCACATTCTTGGTATTCTCTCAGTCATCCTCATCACCTGGAATGGCTTTCCAACTATCTTAGAGTTCCTAGCGGTGTTGTACTTGTTGTCTGCTTTTTCTTCACTCTCGAACAATCGAAACTGGATTTAGATTTAGCTCTTCATTAACCTAGAGGTGTGTTTGCAGTCATTACCCATTACCCTAAAGACGGAAACAAAAATCTCTAGTTTGGATTTATCCGACCAAAGGATACTGACACTTTTTGACTGATCTAATGTCTATTTCTTGGCCTCAGCAAGTCTTCTGCTTGTTTCTGGTTTCTTTACCACAATTTGACTATGAAGGCCTTACTCACATAGCCTCCTCTGAACAGTGGAAGTTGAAATCTGTCTGCCACTTAAACTCTGAAAAGCATTTATGTTAAATCTGAAGTTTCTGTGACTGTTAATTCTAATAAACTAATCTTCTGCAGCAGAGGTAGCTCTTCTTAACAGCAGATGTTGAAATATATCTGCCACTTGAACTCTGAGAAGCATTTATGTAAATCAGTGGTTTCTGAGGCTGGTAATTCTAATAAACTCATCTTCTGCAGTAGAGGTAGCTCTTAGTCTTTCTTTTTTGGGGATAGTCCTCATGAGAACCTACTTCATCTTAACATTTGATGGTTTTGGTACATGCATTTAGGGATACCTTTTTTTTTTTTTACCTTAATTTCTTAAAATAACGATGGACACTCTCTTCTCTTTACTTACCTCAGTGTTTCGTGCCATAATGTTGATCTGTACATTAGTTAACACTAACACGGGGTATTGATTTTGTGATCTGTTGTAAATAATAAAAATAAAGAAATACAACTGAAACAGGTGTGTCCAAACGTTTTACATATTTAAATAAAATAGATTACAGAATTTCTGAATATTTTAAACAATCATAACGGAGGAGTGTTTTGCGCTGGATCCACTGGAGTGAACTTGTTTATGACCTCTAGGTGGCGATAAAGATTTTAAACCTTTTTTTTTCTCTACATAAGAAGAAGACAAATTGAGTTGACGGAAGCGGTAAGTTTGCTGTGAGTACAATATTTTGAATTGCTCCACTTTTAATGGGGAGAATTAGAAGATGTAACGTTTATGTGAAGTAACACGTTTGTTTGTTTTTTTTTATATGTATTTTTTAACGTGCTTCTGCTAACGTTACTTAAACGGCCAGCTAAGATCCCGTTTATGCTAGCTCTGAATGAATAGTATTTGCATTAAATCAGTAGGTGCTGTGTGATTACTGATGAGCTCCCAGTCCAGTCAGCCTGGCAGTATGCCCACCGCTCCGGATTCTCCATCACTCGGTGTCACGGTCAGTGGCAATGTGCAGAAATACAGCGTGAAAAAGAAAAAGGTCCTCAACGCTGAAGAAGCTGAGCTGTTCGAGCTCACTCAGGCTGCTGGAATAGTCATGGACCAGGAGGTCTTCAAGTGAGTCCTGATAACTGTTTATCAGAGAATCCACTCATCTTTACCTGCCCATATTTCTATCTATTAGTGGTGTAGCGGTAAACAAAATTCACGGTTCGGTTCGATTTCGGTCATGAACGCAGTTTAGTATTATCAACATTTGTGAACAATAACAGTTTACATTTTTTAAATCATTTTAAATCAAATGCCTGCTTGGTTCAATAATATATAAAATAATATTTTATAATAATGTATCAAAAATGAAATAGAAAAATAAAATAGAGCAAATAAAGGGGCTCCAGACTGCAACTAAAATAATAAATTGCGAGTAATATTTTTGCCTAGATCATATAAATGTACACGTTATGACCGTGTAATCTGCACGTTATGACTTTATCTGCGTGTTCTGTAAGGAATGGCCTTTCACGTCATTTGGTGACGTAATAAACTAAGACGCATGAAAGCGGTAAAATAACCGGGCAGTTAAATCAAAACTCACCTTCCCTCATCAGAAAAAAACATGTCGAAACTAAAAATATTAGACTTTTTTTCAGTCTCTATTTCTGTCCAACTGTTTCCCTGTAGTAAAAAGTCAGACTGAGAGAGGGAGAACGACAGAGGCACTGAGGACCATCTTTTTATGTCAGTTAGTGGAAACATAAATAATAGGATTTAAGAGTTTTCATGGCGACATCTGCTCTAAAGCGGGTAGAGAAATTGCAGGGGAAAACTGATTTCATTTCCCGAACAGATCATTTTAAAAAAAAAGAGACGGTACGAAAACACGGCTATAGTCAAAAGCAGAAAAATGCTCGTGATCACATAATGGCGAAAAGCGCGCCACAGAAAAGACCGTTAACGCTCGCGCTGTCTCGTGCAAGAGCTAAAAAATAAAATTCAACACCACCTATATGATCGCTTTAATTCCCAGGCCATGCTGTAAAATGATGATGTACACACGACAGGATGACTAAAAGTAAGTGTTTTAAATGATTTAAAGTTCATTCTTGTGTGGCACATAAAAATATAATTTGGCACCTGTTGTTTTTCTCACAGGAGCCAATGGCTCCTTAAAATAAAAGTGCTCCTTTGACTAAAAGTACAAATTTATTTGCCTTTAAATGTACTTTGACTATCCAAGGTACTAGGATTTATTATGGCTATAATGTCCCTATTATCATCTTTGTCAAAAGACTGTTGCTTAATCAACTCGGTTTAGGTGAAAATACCCTAATATTATTATTATTATTATTATTATTTTTATTTTATTTTTTTTTTTTACAATCTATAATTATATTAATTAGTCGAACACTGATTGATATCTATTAAATTTATCTTGAGCCAAAAACCTTTTTCAGTTTAGAGTCCAGAGATTTTTCCATCATTTATTCCTCTTAAAATGTTCTGCTTACTGTTGAACTGATGCTGAACTGTATGTTCATGCTAAGTAGATACCATCAAGCATCAGTACTGATGTGTAAAAAAGCTGCTTAAGTACAGTAACAATTAAAATTGTCTTTGTTACAGTCCACCACTTATAAAATAGTATGGTATGAATACGTACCGTTACTCCCCTGATATCTATACATTTACCTGCTACTGATTTGAGGGCTCTACACATATGAAATGATTGCAGTGAAAAACTGAAAATGTGTTGTTGAAAAGTTCTTGAAAATGGCCCTGTAAGTGTATCTGTGACCAAATCAATTTCTTCTCCTGTGTCAGCCATTGTGGAATTGAAAAAAACAGCTATTAAATCTACAAACATTTATTTTTTCTAGCTCTGACTAGTGCGGTCTATGACCATCCAATCAAAGGTTGTGAAAATGCAGACATTCTTGTACGCCCTCTAGATGTCGCCGGTGTCACAAACTCGAAAATCAACATGTAATTTATCCTGCAGGCACCCACACATGACCCTGGATCTCTAACATAAACATACACTACTTATATCAGCGTAACCGAGAGAAAAGCTATGAAATGGGGAGAATAGAGTATTGGGACAAATTGTATACATATTCATAGGAAGATTAAAATGTAAGTCAGTGATTCTGATGTTCTGTTGGGCCCTTGCTGGCCCTGACCGCCCCTGCCTGTTACTTATTTAAGTGCTCTATACATAAGAAATGATTGCTGTTAAACATCCTGTAGTGATATCTGAGCTCTTTATATCTAAAGGGAAGTGACCTGAGATGACATTCTGTCTAAAGATCATAATGCAGCTCAAAGTGTGTATTGATCTCTATATATGTAATGCTTTATTTATTTTATATACGTATCTGGATCATAACTTCAAGTATAGTAATATGATTTTGATTTTGGCCAGTCATATCGACTTCACCAGTGAATTTCTTCTTAAGTGGAATAAAATCAATTCATTCTAAAGTGATCAAAGCTCTGAATGATCCACATCCACAGGGCCACCTCACTTAGTCAAGATTTTTTAGTTTAAGGTGGAAATGTTTATCTAAACAGACATATTTTACTCGCAATTAAATAGTATTTCAACTGAAACACTTTTCTTGATTTAGAACCAGTGTAGCTGCTGAAGAATGGAAAGTATATTTTGTCAAATTCTCCTCTATTGCTGAAGTCATGTTTTGTCAAATTTAAAAAGAAAGACAACTGCAATAAAATGTATACATATATAGAAAGAACTCGACAAGAAACACCGTAAAACTAATGGCAGGCATCTGTAAAGACGCACTAATAACATTACAATTTCATAGAAAATGGAGCAGTGCACATATTCTACGTGCCACACAATGTTAGTAATGATGGAAATGATAGTAATAGTAGTTTAGTATAGTAATAGATAGTAATTTCTCTTTGCTTTTGTAGGATCATTGTGGACCTCCTGAAGATGAACGTGGCCCCTCTAGCTGTATTCCAGACTTTGAAAGCAATGTGTGCAGGTCAAAAGATTTCTGACACGATCGCCCCAGACTTATCAACTGCCACTGAGGCCAGAGGTCAGTCCAGTGCCTCAGGAGGTGCACTTATAATGCTACTGAACTGATCTGCTATGCTTTTGACACAGAAGCTCACAGAATTAAACATTTATTTTGTATAGTTCATTTCAAATGCAGTGTTTTATTTCATATAGTAAATAAGTTCCAAAGAATCGTTACTCCCTTAAATAATAAGCAGTGTGAAAGTATATAAAATTAGACAAAAGCATTAACGATGAGACGATTATTATTAGCCTTGTTTTTTTTTTTGTTCCAAAATATAACTAGATTTCATATTTCTGTATTTCATTAAGTAAGTTGCTGACTAAGGATTACTTCAGTCCAAAATCAATGGGGTGTTTTCTTTAAAGGGGGCCAGATAACCCCTCATCAACTCACTATATGCCTGTTACCACATAGTACACCCAGTTGTATCGGATGTCTTTGGATGAGGTGGAATGAAATTTTCCCTTCACTTTAAGTAGTAAATGCAAACCTGTTCCAGCATGGCATTGTGCACGAAGCAAGCTCCCTGAAGATTTTACATGGTTTGGAGTTAAAGATCTTAATTGGCCTGCCGCAGAGCTCTGACCTAAACCCTATTGAGCACTTTTGGGATGAATTTGGAACGCTGACCGCGCCCCAGACCCCTCCTCTTAACAACAGTACCTGATGCACTTGTGGTTGAATGAGCACAAATCTTCACAAGCACACTCCAAAATCAAGTGGAACATCTTCCAAGAAAAGGTTTTTTATAACAGTGAATGGGGACTAATTATAAAATTGGATGTTCAGAAAGCACATACTTTCAGGGGTTATGTAGTTAAGTCAAGTCAAGTATATTACTATAGCACTTTTCACAACAGACATTGTCTCAAAGCAGCTTTACAGAATTTTAAGAGTTAAGGTGAACGATGTGTATTTATCCCTGATGAGCAGGCCATGGCGACTGTGGCTCAGACTCAAAAGGGGACCCCCCATTTGGGTGACATCAAGTGTGAGATTATAAATCTTCAAACAATACAGAACACTGGAGATTATGGTCAGGGGTTCACAAATCTTTGTTCTTATAGTTTATATGAAAGAAGAGTGGGACTGATAAATGTTTGTTTTGAAACATTCTGGGTATTTATTTATTGCTATCAATATGCCATTGCACTAATAAAATGGCTGAATACTCTGTTGAACTATGTGTTGCATGACCAGCACTTATTAGTCATGGTATTAGTCAGACCCATAGTATGAAAAAGCCAAACTTGTTCAGAATGTTTTCTGACATATAATCCACCGATAAGGCATAACATTATGACCATCTAATATTGTGTTGGTCCCCCTTTTGCTGCCAAAACAGTTCTGACCCATTGAGCATTAACAGCATTAACTTCAGCAATTTGAGCTGCAGAAGCTCATCTGTTGGATCGGACCACACGGGAAAGCCTTAGCTCTCCGCATTGATCAATGGGCCTGAGTCCACCCATGACCCTGTCGCTGGTTCACCACTGTTTCTTCCTTGGACCAATTTTGATAGATACTGACTAATGCAGATCAGGAAAATCCCACAAAAACTGCAGTTTTGGAGATGCTCTGAACCAGTCGTCTAGACATCACAATTTGGCCCTAGTCAAAATCACTCAAATCCTTACGCTTGCCTATTTTTTCTGCTTTTAACACACTACTTTTTTTTTTTTTTTTCTGCTTTTTTACTACAATACTGGATTGTGAGGGTTAAAACCAACTACCAAAGCTCTGAATTATCACCATGTGTAATTTGTTCTTTATTTGCATATACAATCTGCGGTTTCCTCTTCCTTCTGTTAATACCTTCTCCTGTGTCCTCTTGTCTTTTTTTGTGGCATGTATATGTACGTTCTCTCTCTCTGTGTGTGTGTGTGTGTGTGTGTGTGTGTGTGTGTGTGTGTGTGTGTGTGTGTGTGTGTGTGTGTGTAAACCCAACGAAGAAGAGGACCCTAAGGTCCCAGACAAGAGTGCTAAAAAAGCAACCCCCCAGGCCCCACCCACTGCTCCCGCTTCCCACTCTCAAAGGGCCGGGTCTAAAATAGTGGTCTACAGCTCTGGGGAACAGAGCTCTCCTCTCTCTCAAGGTTTTCTTCCCCTTTGTCTTTTCTGCACCCTTTCTCTTTACCTCTGTGTTTTCTTTGCATACACCAGCTTGCTCTTTATCTTTTCTCACATTCATGTTCGCTCTTGACTTTTTTTCTTTCCCTCTAGTTCTTTTTTTTTTTTCTTCCTCACACTTCTCTCTTTTTTGTGTATTTTTTTCTTTTACTTTTCATTCATTCATCTTAGCTCTCAGCTCATGATTCAGAGCATCTAACCTTCCTGTTTCTTGCATTTTCTCAAATGTGGTGCGTATTCATTAACGTTGGTTCTTCACTAGTTGAGCGTGTTCGAGTGTGTCCTGTTCTGTTCAGCTCTGCATTTAGGCACCAGCAAAAAAAAAAAAGAGTGACTGCATGTAAGCATGTTGATGCGCATGTAAAATATAATTTTCAAAGGTTCTTATGGAAATATTAAAAATCCAATCAGAATATCGGAATGATGTTTTAATAATTATAGTACTGAGCTTTTTTTTTTTTTCTTCCGTTCTACCTAGCTAAGCAATAAGATATGTGTGTGTGTGTGTGTGTGTGTGTGTCTTTTTGTGTTGTCAGTGCGCAGTAAATCAGGTACGGGCCATGCAGAGAAGCGCGAGCAGAGAGTGCCAAGGCAGGCAAGCGCCACCAGGGGGCAGAAGAGTGCCAAGAGTTCAGGCAGCAGCAGCTCATCTTCCCAGCTCACCTCTAACTAAAACACCTATGCATGATCTCAGCTCAGCCTGGACTTCCATGCCTGCGATGTGGGAACTAAACGTGATCCAGATTCAACATTTCTTTCCTGGATGCTTTGTTTGTCTCGAACATGGGGGTTATTTTAATCCTAAAACAATCCCCATATTTTTTTTATTTATTTATTTGTTTGTTTTACAGTGATGTCAGATGAGTGGTGATGACACTGATTAAGAGGATTTTTTATTTAATGTATAATAAAAATGAACAAAATGTATAGGTTGGAATAAAAAACATATATCAGCCTCCTCGATAAGCTGTTTTATCTGCATGACATGGGTGACTCCTGGACGGAGTTGCAGTATAAAGATAAAAATGGACATACCGGTATATGAGACTTATTGAATATGTAGAGGACATTCTGTACATCCCATTTGTTGGGAGTTTGAATACAATGCTTGATAATTTCATGGTAATTAAGTGTATCTACTTTTGTTTGTATCTTGAAAGAAACCATTCATTTTTAATAAAAGTTTTTCTACAGTGTAAACTTCTGATGATGTTTACTGATTTAAACCTAATAAAAGCAAATATTCTAAAACCACGATGGTTTATGAAAAATCTTCTAAAAATGTCTATTTTTTTATTTTTTAGAATAATTAATTTATGTTTATGGCATTTGGGAGATGCCCTTTTCCAAAGCCCTTTTCTCTCAATTATACAACTAAACAGGTGAGAAATAATGCCAGCTTGGGATTTGAACTCGACCTTCTGAGCATGTTCAAACCAGATGTGGTTAGTGGGCACCTTGTAAATGATTTCCAAATAATCATTTGATTTAACAGGATTGTATGCACAAGATAACCTTGTCATTCAGTATGACCATTTCACTGAATATGAAACAGGATGACAAGTGATTTTTCTTTTCGTTACAAAACTTCAATGTTATTTTCTGCAAATGTAACCAATAAAACATTCTAATGGCCATTATAAAGAAATACCTGTATAATGGATAATTCAACTAGCATGTTTAAAGATTTTAAATAGATTTGTATATTGCATGTAGTTCAAGGTAAAGTGCAGCAAGACGGGCAAATGCAATGTAGGTTTGATCAATTATTTACACATTTATTCATCTTTAGTAACAGGGTCGATATAGATCCAGACCCAATTTGCAGAAATACTTGATGCAAAGTGGAAAAACTTGGTACAGAGATTCCCCAGATATTCTATCAGTGGTAGCTTTTTTTTTTTTTTTTTTTTTAAACTACACACAGTCATTTATAAGGGCAAGTCGTGAATTGTTGGGACGATAGAGAAATGGGTAGGATGGCAAGAGAAGGTTTGATTTCAATGCACTGCCAAGCTCTCGCTGAAAGGCCCTTCAACAAGGCCCTTAAACTTTCTCAGTAATAAACGTGTAAGTCACTCTGGATAAGCACATCTGCCAAATGAACATAATTTTCCAAAATATAACATCATAAAAACATGGGAAACATGCAAAAGTTCACATAGACAGTAAATTCATAGTCAATCCCAGGACCTGCATCTTTGGGATGGTAAATCTACAATATCATGACTTTTATTTAATATGACTTTCAATTTATTATCATCTATATTTATCTTGATGAACAAACTGAAAGCATTTTCTAAATTGATGCTTAAAGCGATTGCTGAGTCAATCAACAAAATGTTCATGTGAAATAAATGGTTCATAAAATGAATATATATATTGCATCCTATTAGAGATGGAAAGAATGTTGCATGAACACCATATCATTTTACTTCATTGCACATGTTGGAAGGTTTTGATTTGTTCACATCAAACAATTGTATTAATGTACTGTAATGATTATTGGATCATTTAGTTTATTTGATGCGATAGTGTTTATTGACACTTTGGCTGTGCAAAGGAATACAGTAGATGTGGTATTTAGTTTTAACGGGTTTTTCTATATTTTCTTAGCAGAGGGAAAGGATATATATATATATATATATATATATATATATATATATATATATATATATATATATATATATATATAGTTCATGCCAATTGCTTATAATCTATACCTGTTTTTAGTTTTAAAAAAATCAGTATGCCACTAGATATGGATTGAATGATGAAAAGTTACAACTGTTGTAAAGTTACAACAAGTAGAAGGTTATAAGTCAGTGAAAATATGTGCAAAAAGCTGAATAAACAATTTCACTAAATATATGTATATGTAAATGTGAAATATTAAGCAGGATGTACAGTATGTAAGGTGTATATATAGATACACAAATACAAATAAGATATTAGTGCAGATGTATGTAAGGCATACAGTCATAGGTAAAGAGGGAGTAGAGTAGTGGGCTCAAAACACAGCCCTGTGGGATGCCAGTGTTCAGAATGAGGGTTGAGTATACCTGTTTGTCCCATCTAACAGACTGAGGTCTGTTGGTGAGAAAGTCCAGAATCCATCTGCAAGTAGAGGTGCAGATACCCAGGTCACTGAGCTTAGTGATCAGAACTAAATGATATTGAATGCAGAACTAAACAAAATGAACAGCATTCTGATGTGATTGTTGTTTTTATCCAGGTGGGTGAGGGCTGAATGAAGAGCCGTGGAAACTGCATCCTCTGTCGATTTGTTTGGGCAACCATCACTGGTATGGTGGTCTTAGTGGGACAGGTTGAATATGTCAGTGAAGATCTATGCAGGTTGATCAGCGCATGCTCTGAGAACACGTCATATTATGCCGTCCGGGCCAACTGTGTTGCGTGCATCCACTCCGATAAATACTGAATAGACGTCCGTTGTTGAAAGACACAGTGGGCTGTGGGCAGAAGAAGAGTCAATGATTGAGGTGAAATGTCCTATGCCTTAATCAAAACAAGCAAAAAAGTGATCGAGTTTGGCGGTAGGAAGGCACTGCTGGTTGATAGAGATCGTATTTTTGGTTTGTAGTCTGTGATGGTCTGGATGCCTTTCCACTTGCTTTTGTGATCAGATTTGTGGAAGTGCTCTTCTACTGTATATAGAGTTTGTATGCGTATTTGGTATCTCCTAATACCACTTTTCAGGTTGGCTTTGGCTCTGTTGTAGTCTTCTCTATTGTCAGATTAAAAAAAGCAGCATCTCTTGCTTTCAGCAGGAGACGGACCTCAGAGTTCATCTACAGCTTTAGAGTATGATAAATGCTTGAACTGCCATAACTTTGAATAATGAAACACCTAGCTGCTTCTTTTATTATTAAGGATTAAATAGATATACACTAATAAACACTGATATGCCACCAAAACAGCTCTGACCCACTGCGAACTCCAACAAAAGAACTCCACAAAACTCTAATGGTGGTCCGTGGTATCTGGCACTAAATTAGAAAAGGATTCTAATGTTCATGTTCCTCGAATCATTCTTTACATTGTTTGCAGTGTGGCAGAGTGCATTATCCTGCTGAAACAGACCACTGCTATTAGGAAATACCATTGCTAAAGTGTACTTGGTCTGCAACAATATTTAGGTAGGTGGTACATATCAAGGGATTAAGGGTGTTATTCCTTGGATCACATTTGGTAGGTACTAATAGGGACCGAAGATCTGCAGTTTTGGAAATGGTCTGTTCCCCAGTAGCTGAACCTTTCCTGCTTGCAACACAACAAATTTGATAGCTGGTTTAACTGTTTGATGTTATTCACCTGTCAATGGTTTTAATGTGATGGCTGATCAGTGTAATATTAGGCATGGTGTCCAACAAAACACAGACTTATAGCCAAATGTTGACAATTGTGCTACTATTTATAGGTATAAATCTAAACTAGGCTATAGGTTTCAAATATGCTTTTGAACATCCCATTCCACATTTAGTCCTCACTTGAAATTATAATGCCCTCTACTCTTGTAGGAAGACATTCGAATAGATTTTGGAGTGTGCTTGTTGAGAGGGTGTTAGTAAAGTCAGGTAATAATGTAGAGTGAAGGGGGCCTGGGGTGCAGTCAGCATTCCAATTCATCCAACAGGTCTTTATTAGGTCAGAGCTCTACAGCAGGCTACTCAAGATCTTCCAGTTCAGCATATATAAACCATATCTTCATGGAGTGCATTTTGTGCACAGGGGCAATGTCATGCTGGAACAGGTTTGGGTCTCCTAGTTCCAAGTAAAAATTCAGTATTTTCATTCGAGCGTAGCTTAATTTGGATCAAAATGTATTTAACATGAAACTATTTCCAAGTCATTTTGGTTCAAAACAAAGTATTTCAGCTGACAGGTTTATGTATAATATTATGTATATTATTGCAGCAAACCATCGAAGGACTTCCTTGTCTTTATAAAATGAACAGTGGAGTCTTTTCTCAACTTGTCACTTGAGTTGAGATCAGTTCAAAGATGCAGGGCAAACTGCAAGTCTAGCTTTTAAGACTTTTTTTTGTGTCAGAGCAGACTAGTATAAAGCATCTACAGCCAGCTCTCCGGCCCATGTGAAATTCTCCTTGACCTTCATAAAGAGTGCAGACTTCTCTCTGAGCTTAGCACAGGGATATTTTTTATAGCTCCAACTATGTTTTCTCTGTGTGTTTGTGTCCTTGGGGTTGCATTGCGTACAAATGTAAAGGTCAGGAGAATAGGTTTCTGCGTCATGTGACCGGAAAAATATTCTTCCATAAAAGAGTTTCTAAATGGTTTTCAACTTGCATTTGGCAGTTCGGATGCTTTTGGAGACAAGTTGAGAGAGGCTAGATTGAGATGGAGATCAGTAGAAGAATGCTGAGGATGGAGTCGCCAGCCAAGAGTAAAAGAGGAAGGCCAAGGAGAAGTTTTATAGACATGGTAAGAAAAGAGGCAGATGTAGAGGACAGGGTGATGGAGACGGATGTTCTGCGGTGGCGACCTCTAACAGCAGCAGTCGAGAAGAACAAGAATATTAATAATGATGGCTTTAATAAAATACATAAACCATAAAAATCTCACAAAAAACATTAGCTAATTGGTTGTATCAATAATGATACCGATAATATTGGTCTTAAAAATACTTGGTGCCAGATCCAAAAGAAAATAAGTGGTATTTTATTTATATTCTGAGCAAGGCCTTTCAGAAATCTTTTTCCTGAAGCCTGAGATTTTTTCATATTTCTGGCACCAAGCTACAGCTAGTTTTCCTCACTTCAGCTAATTCTGATGTTAATTCCATTACTAAGCACCAGGTGGCACTGTTGCCTCTGGTTACGTGAACAGTGTGGGTGTCCCAGAAAGTGCAGAATAATTGGATTTTATTGTTTTTAGAGTTAGATAATGTATGTGTTTTAGCAAATGGGTCACGCTGAATGAGGCACTCAGGCGAAGTTCAAGTTTCAAGGGAACCACTCAGTAACACTTAACTAATTATTGAGGGGTTTTAATGTAGGGGTGTGTGTGTGTGTGTATGTGTTTTTCTGGCTGGTGTAGCAGAAACAGACAAGGTGGTCACACTCTAAAGGTATTGACTCCTTGTGGACAGGTTTATTTGTGAGACATAATTGCAAGATGAAATGATCACTTCAGAATGGGAAGGAATAAATGCAAAGAGCAGTGGATGTTGATGTTGATGGAGATGGAGGAACAAAGGTAGAAAGGCAAAGAAAATGAGGGAGAATATTTGGAATGGAGATACTAGATATATAAAAAAGATGGAACATCCCAAACAGCCCAGAGACTTGAAATGTGAAATAGAAGAAAATATGAAATGCAAAAGAATGGCTAGAATGGTTGAAAGGAGAGATGCATTATAAGTGAGAGGAATGAGAGAGAGAGAGAGAGAGAGAGAGAGAGAGAGAGAGAGAGAGAGAGAGAGAGAGCAAGGGGGATGCATACAATATAAAAACAGAAAGAGGGCAGGTGTAAAGATGTTGGAGGAGAGAGTGGTGAAAAAAGAGAAAGAAAATGAGAATGTTTTGGATGGTTATGTTGGAAAGCAGAAAGAGAGATGGGGGGGGGAGAGAAAGAGTGAGAGAGAGAGAGAGAGAGAGAGAGAGAGAGAGGGAGGTGTGTGTTTTTATGGTGGCCGTTTGTCGTGTTTATGTGGCTGGATTTCTTCTCTTTCTTCCTTCGTATCGATGGCGGCGCTGAGCCGCCAGGATTGATGGCACCATATTGCTGTGCTCCAGCAAACCTAATGACCCGAAACTCATCACACACAAACACACACACACACACACACACACACACACACACACACACACACACACACAAACATGCAAGTACACACAAACCAGTTCTCACTGGGTGTATGTATGTGCATGTATGTAGGTGTGTGTGTGTGTGTGTGTGTGTGTGTGTGTGTGTGTGTGTGTGTGTGTGTGTGTGTGTTCTCTGGTTTACAGATGTGTGGGTTTAATTTTGTTTAATATTTAACCTGTACATGTTGTTTATATTTTCTACCTTGATTGTACATTCCAGGTCAATGTTGACCAGACCCAAGAATCCTCTCATAAGTCTCTATACCAAATCATAGATCCATTTAGAAAGGAGCCTCTTTAGATGGTGATTCATGCTTAATTAATGTCTTTTTTTTTTAGGTTTCATGCCACTCTTTTAAAGATAAAAAGGAGAGTGAGAGAGACACACACACCTTTTCTTGGGATGGAATTTAAACACCCCCTTATGACCTCACGTGCAGAACTCAGCTGATTTATACACACACACACACACACACACACACACACACACACACACACACACACACACACACACACACACACACACACACACACACACACACACACACACACACACACACATACAGAGATTCCCATATCAGCCATTAGGGGGCACCGTTTTTCTTCCTCCTCTCTTGCAGTTGCATGCTGAGTTTGTTAGTACCTTTGGGCCCCCCCCTGCCTTTGGCATGCTCGTGTGTGTGTTTGTGTATGTGAGAGTGTTGTTGACAAGGGGAGGGAAAAAACACATATCCCACTGTGCGGAACATATTTGTTTGTTTGACGGGTTTGTTTCTATTTTGGAGGACTTTAGATGATATTGCGCGGCAGCCTTGTGAGCTATTAGTCTTTGTTTGCCCGATATTTTGCGAGTTTGTTTTACACAATGGATTTTTTTAAACATAAAAAACATAAACGTAATACTATTATTATTATTATTATTATTATTATTATTATTTATTCACACCTAAGTGAGAACTTAAATATTGTACATGTTCTTATTGTTCCAGCTTGAATATTATTAAAGGATCCAGAGGGTTTTTTTTATATAGAGATCTAAATCTATCTATAGAAATAAAACAGTAACAGGTTCAAGGGACCATGTTCATTCGTAAAATTAGTAATGTCTAAAGCTAATTCTTTAGAACTAATGAACTATTAGTGTGTTTGTATGGATTTAGAGCAGCTAAAGCATTTTTATATACAGACCTGTTCCCCCCAGAACCCCTGAATCTAGAAAAACAAGGGGGGGGATGGTGTTGAAGCGGATTTAGAAAAGATAGTTCCTGTTATGAGTAATAAATTAATAGTCTGCCATAGATTTTAAAAAGAGAATAGTGAGACCATCTGCTGTTATGTGTCTTAAGCATCTGTTCTCTGGCTGTTCTCTAGCACATATAGCATCTCCTCTACTGGATACTTACCAGATAGTCTTTTCTTATGAATCTACAGCAGTTACAGCATTTATACATACACATCTAAAGCAACCAGGGCATGCAGGTGTTTTATGACTCTAGAAAAAGACTCTACTCTAAAGGGTCTAAAACAGCAAGTGCACAAGTCTGTTTATCTGGGTTTAGAGAAGCTAATGCATCTTTCCAAACAAATTAGGAGCAGGCAAAATGTTAGTTCTTAAAACCTTAATGCAGTTACAGTTGATCCATTTGCTCATACTGCTTTAGCACAACCAGAACATGTATTCATGTGGATCTGGGCTAGCTCGAGTGTTTGTTCTTATGAATCTCAAGTTAATTCGATGTTTCATTATGTTTGAAAAAAACATTTAGTTTTTATTGCATCTACCTAGTTGGATCTAGAACATTTAGTTGTTCAGAATATTAGAGTGTTTGTACAATGCTTGGACAATGGATTATAAAAAGAAAAGTAATGTAAATAATATAAAAATAAATGAATATCAAAGAAAGAAAGAAAGAAAGAAAGAAAGAAAGAAAGAAAGAAAGAAAGAAAGAAAGAAAGAAAGAAAGAAAGAAAGAAATCACATCATATCTTTTCTAACATTTTATGTTATATAGCAACCAACATAATACAAGTGAATATAAATAGAAAGTTTTATAGGGAAAAAAATTAAATAGAAAAAGCATTTTCCTCATTCACAAGTGTATCAGTTGTTTTAAAAATTATATCTAAAACATTGCAAAATCTGTTAATCTTCTTAAGCCTTTACTTTGTTGCCTAAGATTTGTGCTTTGGGTTGTACTTGAGCTTGAAAGGGTTGGGGTTTCATACTTTTTCAGCTGTATAACAGAGGCCTGCAGGTTTTGTTCCCAAAATAAATTGGTATTTGGAGCTATGCAAGATTCCCTCTATCCATTCCCTCTACTTTTTCCAAAAAAGAGCTTTCATATAGCCCCTATTCTCAAGAATACAAGAATACATGCAAGAAGTACAGCTCCTTTAATATTGTTGTAGATCTCTAAACAGGCTTTATACACATTTTCTGTCTTGTCCTTTCTTCTGTTTCCTGGTAATGTCCTTGTTGTGCTTCATTTTCTCCACTTCACGGTGTTCAATGATACTAATGTTTCGGAAATTCTTTTGTACCCCTTTCCTGATTGATACCTTTCAACAATGAGATCTAGTTCATGCTTTGTGAGCTCTTTGAGGACTAAACAGTTAAATGAAATCAAGAGGATGTCAAGAATATCCTACAGACACATCTGATCTTTATTCAGAAGCACTTGATTGATGACTGGTGTTTGGTCTGTACTTTTGTACATATGTGTGAATTGGAGTCCACCACATGCATTTAAATTCTAAGGCTAAATATGTTTTCCAAATATTTTTTTGGGTTGCTACATAAAAATAAAGAAAGGGAAAAGATCTGTCATAACTTTGAGGCCACCGATCAGGCATAACATTATGACCATCTGGCTAATATTGTGTTGGTCCCCCTTTTGCTGCCAAAACACTCCTGACCCATCGAGCATTAACATCATTAACTTCTTCAGCAATTTGAGCTACAGGAGCTCGTCTGTTGGATCGGACCACACGGACCAGCCTTCCCTCCCCACGTGCATCAATGAACCTTGGCCGCCCACGACCTTGTCACCGGTTCACAACTGTTTCTTCCTTGGAACACTTTTGATAGATACTAACCACTGCAGACCAGAAACACCTCACAAGAACTGCAGTTTTGGAGATGATCTGACCCAGTCGTCTAGACATCACAATTTGCCCTTGTCAAAGTCGCTCAAATCCTTACACTTGCCCAATTTTAAAGCTTCTAACACATTAACATTGAGGACAAACTGTTCACTTGCTGCCTAATAAATCTCACCCACTAACAGGTGCCATGATGAAGAGATAATCAGTGTTATTCACTTCACCGTTCATAATGTTATAATGTCATAATGTTATGACTGGTCAGTGTACCTTTTATCTCTTTACTAGCTAAAGGGTCTTGTACTAGATTTAAAAAATGGCGCTCAAAATTTGCATGTAATTTCTGTATTAGTATGCTGAAATGCTAATCACTGACAGTTTGTCGCTTCTACCCTGAGCATTAAGATTACATCAGAGTGCTATTTGGATATCGCTCTCTGTCGTTCTCTCCCTCCTCCTTAAACGACCTTCTTTACATGCCCCCAGGCCTCAAGGCCGAGAGATGTGCTATTTTTACTAATATGATCTCACACCTCTTCTACCCCCGACACACACACACACACACACACACACACACACACACACACACACACACACACACACACACACACACACACACCTACACACACACAAAAACACACAACCACCCTTAGCATACATGGCCCTGATGAACCTGGATTTCACACACACACACACACACACACACACACACACACACACACACACACACACACACACACACACACACACCTCAGCCCCTCACAGGTATGAATGTACGAGGGTATTCAGGTGTCTCAGGCCAACAGTGTGGAACATCTGTTAGCAACTAATCACATTTTTTTCCTCGCAAGGTGAGAGCTCGATTTTGCCATTTAAATTCTCTTTTCCTATCCACCTTCAAGCACTGAGCACAATGGCACTACTCTCTCCTTCTCTTTCTTCTATTCTCTCTTTCTTCCTATCTTTCTCCTTGCACCCTCTTTTCCTTTTTAGACTTTCACAGTCTCTCTCTCTCTCTCTCTCTCTCTCTCTCTCTCTCTCTCTCTCTCTCTCTCTCTCTATTATAACCCCTTCCTTTCTGCCTTCCTTCCACCACCCCTTTTCTCTATTCAGCTGGAGCCTTCTCTGTTTCTTTATCTTTCCCTCCCGTTTCTCTCCCTTGCTCTCTGTCTCGTCTCACGTTCGGTCTCTCTCTCTCTCTCTCTCTCTCTCTCTCTCTCTCTCTCTCTCTTTCTCCAAATGCAGCCTCCTTATCAGAGCGAGAGTGCTGATTGTCAGCTCGTCCCTCACTTTGATTGACAGCTCAGGCTTTGCGCCAGAACGGCTGATTTTGTCAATGTTTGTCTGCGCACCCTTATCACCAAACCTTATATTAACTGTCTTCCACGGTGAGCTCAGACACTCGCTCTTCATCTAGATCACTTTTCTCTCCCTTCCTCCCTCCACATCTTGTTCTCCCTTTCCTCATTTACTCGTCCTGTTTTGCTCTTCTTGTCTGTCCTCTCTCTCTCTCTCTCTCTCTCTCTCTCTCTCTCTCTCTCTCTCTCTCTCTCTTACATACTGTGATTGTTGGCATAGGGAATGCTAACAATTGTATATGAATATTCAAAAATGCCACTCTTTCTTGTTTGCTGGCGAAGAACTTGAAGTGACCATGATGCAGCCTAAAATTTCAATATGCCGTGGTGGTGTTCACGTCATGACATATGTTTACACATAAGGCTCAAATAATTACATTCGATTAACTCCTCTGTTCTTAAATTTTTCTCATTTTTGCCATTTTCTCTCTCTCTCACTCTTTCTCTCTCTCTCGCTCTCTTACTCCCTCACTCTTTCACACTTGTGTTTTCTTTCACACATACACTAAAAGAATTTAATTGCATGATCCACTGAGACCTCAGGTCTTCACTTTGTAAAGATCTTGCCTAAATCCAGTTTGTTTGTTTGTTTGTTTTTAAGTTGCTTGCTTGTTTTCTCAATTAAGACAGATGAGGATACCTGACAGGGAATAGAAAGTTTTTTTTAACTATTGCAAGTTAAAGAATTTGACTCCTACTAGATAGTAGCGTAGTTTATTTCCAGTCCGGTGTGAAATAACCAACAAATGCAGGCTGTTAGTGACAATAAAGTTGTCTATAGATGCAGAATTTTTTAAACCAGAGCACTGCTGACCTCTTGTTTTTAACTCGTGGTGATTCATTTTCCATAACAGTGGGTCTTCAAAAGTTAATATCAATGTATTAATTCGAATATGTTATGGTTATAACTGTATATATTATGCATATATCAAAATGTTTTGTATTTTAAAAAAATACATTTTCAGAAGGAGTCTTCAGTATCACACTTTCAAATAGAATAGTTTTGAAAGACTGATGTTTTTGACATTTTTGCTACAGAAATGTCTTCAGGAATCAGGGTTTTTTTTGTTTTCCTCTCGTTCAAAATTAAGAAAATGAAATTGAGATTTAATTAGGGTTGGGAATTTGTAACTGCAATGTAGACTATATTAATTTGTGTTTTTTCTTGTCACTGAGCACGACTTTCCATTTAATGTGTGTCAATAGGAATTATTTTTGGTGCCTCCGCCACGTTTTTCTTTTTGCCACTGGGCACTATTACTCAACATTTAATCAGAAGATTTTATCCTTGTTTTTATTGCTTTATATTCTGTAAGCTACTCGCTATTATATACCATTGTGAGTAGTTTCTTACAGTAAAATACCGTTAATTAACGAGACTGCATTAATTATAATTAGAGACACACACATTTATTACAGTATAACAACCATCTTTGATAAAAAAAAAATGTGGAAAAAGAAATGGGTAAAGATCTGTCAGCATTACCCATGATCCTCAACCTCTGTTGCTATGGAGACGGAGCCAGATGGAGCCAGATGGAGTCAGTCGTGCTGAGTGTCACGAAAAAAGAAGGAGATTCGTGTCCATGAACACAAATCAATAGATTACATTCCAGTGACTGTGTTGGGAATATACACTATATGGACACACGTTTGTGGACACCTGACCATAAGATTCCTATGTGTTCCATGAACATTCCATTCCACATTAAGTACCAATTTGCTGTTATAAATATCCTCCAAGCATTTGGGAAGATGGTACACTAGATTTGGAGTTCGCTTGTGGAGATTTGTTCTCAGCCACAAGGGCATTAGGGTGATGTAAGGGTGAGGAGGCCTGGGGTGCAGTCAGCATTCGAATTCATGCCAAAGGTGTTTAGTAGGGTTGAGGTCAGAGGTTTATAGCAGGCTACTCAAGAACTTGATCCCATGTAAACCATATTGTCATAGAGCTGGCTTTGTGCACAGGGTCATTGTCAAGCTGGAACAGGTTTGGGTCTCCTTGTTCAGTTGAAGGGAATCTTCAGTTGTGCGATAACAGTTTGAGGAAGACTCACTCATGGCAGGAACAGCTAGGTGTCCCAATACCTTCGTCCATATAGTGTGTATATGATTGATTTTGATTTTTATTTTACACTGACTTATGTATAAATAAATACATATTAGTTTGACATAAATGAGCAAATGCAATGTTGCTTTATGTAGCAATAAATTCTTCTACACCTTAAAGTTTTGGGACATAAGATCTGATTTCTTATTATTATTATTGGATTTGAATTGTAAAAATTTTAACACAAAAAAAAAATCAAACACAAAAAAATTAAATTTAATTAAAGTTAAATAGTAAAAAAAAAAAAAAACCTTGATCTATTAAGCGTTTCATTTGCATATTGCAAGTGTTCATGTGTTCAGAAGCATTTCCTCACCTCACTGCTAAGTGTTGCATTGTCAGGTTCGGCACGTGTTCAGTCAATTAGGCCTTTAATTAAGCAGCAGGATTAGTGCAAGGTCACAACTCACTGGAGTCTGAACAGGCTGACGGTAACCTTTGACCTAAACCCCAGCACTATCAGATGCTTTGGCTTATTAAGTACAATGGCTGGATTATTAAACTCACAGTCACTAAAGCTACATTCATCTTATATTCTATGCACATATTGTGAGATTTAACTTTTATACAAATAAAAAGATTTATGTTAAAGACTGAACACTAGTTTGTGCATAAAGCTTGGTGAAGAAGGTCATAAATAGTGGTAGTAGTATTAGTAATACTAATAATAATTGTAGCAGTACTAAAAGTAGTAGCAGTGATAGAGCTATAATGAATGGACATTTGGTGTCAGGTGAGAATGGTTGCCCTTTTGAGGTTTTTTTTGGTTCTCATCAAGGTTTCTTCCTCATTTTCCTCGCCACTATTGCAACTGGCTTGCTCATTAGGGATAAACTTCTAGTAAATTTTTTAAATCTAGGTAAAATCTAATTAAATCTGTTAATTAGTTTTGGGAGAATGTCCATTTAATTTAATTAAATTAATAGCAATAGTAGTAATAGTAATAGTTGCTGCACTAGGAGTAGTAATAGTACTTGTAGAAAGAGGAGTAGTACTAGTAATTGTTTTAGTAATTACAGTAGTAGGAATAGCAGTAGTTGTTACACTAGAAATAGTAGTAGGAGTAGTAGAAGTAAAAATAATAACAGTAGTCATAGTTCTTGCACTAGTAGAAGTTCTATTCAATTAATTTTTTTTTGTATAGCGCTTTTAACAATAAACATTGCCTCAAAGCAGCTTTACACAGATAATGTGGTGATTATAATGTGAATATGTTCTTTATAAGTAAGTTTGTCCCTGATGAGCAAGCCGGTGGCAACTGTGGAAAGGAAAAACTCCCCGAGATGGCATAAGGAAGAAACCTTCAGAGGAAACAGACCCAAGATGGAACCCATCCTCATTTATAGCAGATATACGATGTTGCGGGGTACAGTGATGATGCTCAGAAGCGAAAAGAAGTCCTGAGTCAATGTAGCAGACTGTTGACATTAGCTACAGTCTAATCCATCCTCAAAGCTCCGTTCTTACTCTGGAATTTGGAGCCACCCAAGGTGTTGATGAGAAACCGTCCCAAGCTGCACAGAGTGGCCTCCAATCGAAGAGAACACGATCCAGAGGCAGGCCTGGGCGAAGTGGGAAGATCCACAAAGGGGGGAGGGGCAGGAACAGTGGTCACTGGAACCTCAGGATTTCTAACAATGATAGAAGTAGTTATAGTAGTAGTAGTATCAATAGTAATAATAGCAATAATACTAATAGTAATACTAGTATCAATAGTTATTGCATAAGGAGTAGTTCTAATAGACAGGGATGGGCAGTATTTATGATAAATGTATTTCAAATATGTATTTCAATTCTAAAAAAGGATTTTGTAATTGGTATTTAATAGGGTTGATGAAAATGGCTTCATGTCTGTTGTGTAGGATTTGATGTTGATATCCCCCAATCCATACTTGAGGCACCACTGAGACTCCATGGGATGGTCCACTGAGTGATGGCACCATTTGGGTTGTCAAGTGGGCGCCCTCCTTCCTGGGTGTTTTGCTGATAGGCCCACGACACCTCCAGAGGGTTCAGCAGTGAATCCCAGCGTCCCAGGTTCACTCCCTAGGTGCCATCAACTCACTTAAAGACCCAGGCGGAGTCTTTTCTCTTCACCCACAGCCAGTGGCTTCCCTTTTCCGCAGCCACAGAGAGGTCTTTGACCGCCTGCTAGGGGGCCTTTCCTCGTACTCCCAACTGCCTGGATGTTGTGGTGGCTACGAACCCTCTGCAACCTACTCTGCAACCTACTTCCACTGGGCGTACCTTTACATTCCAGCCTCGTTGTTGTGCCTCGGCTGCAAGTTCAGCGTACCTCAGCCTTTTCCGTTCATAGGCCTCCTCCACTGCACCTTCCCAGGGCACGGTGAGCTCGATGATGTAGACAAGCTTGAGCGAGGCTGACCACAGATCAAGGTCTGGTCGCAGGTTGGTGGCTGCAATTTTAGCTGGGAAGCAAAATTTCTTATTCAAGTCTGCCAGCAGCTTCCAGTCCCGTGCTCTGCACAGCTGTCCAGAGTCTGATCTTATGGTGGTGAGGTTGGCTTGACCCTCACCCTCCCAAACAAATGGTGTTGGCTGCCACTGGGATGATGGGGGAGGAAGGGCATTCGCACTTGTCCAACGACTTTCCAACACTGCAGCAAGACACTTCAGCACCTGGTTGTGCCGCCAGGTGTAACGGCCTTGGGTGAGGCTGGTCTTGCATCCCACTAAGATGTGCTTCAGTGTTGCTAGACTTGGGCATAGAGGGCACGGGTCTTCGGCATACCATTGGCTTAGGTTTGCGGGAGAAGGCAGGACATCATAGGCAGCCCTGATGGTAAAGCTTGCCCTGAATGTCTCCATTTCCCACAGCTCTTTCCAGGAGATCTTCCTCTTCTCCTTCTCCTTCTCCTTCTCATGCCATCCACTGCCCTTGCTTTGCCTGTGCCACAGCTTGTGCGCACCTTCTTGCTTCTTCCTCCTGACGTACCTCCTGGACCACCATCTTGCATCTCTGAGATGGAGAGGCCTTGCTCCACACTAGTGTACTGGCCCCAAGTTCAAGACCACTCCTCCCCTCCTGCACTCGGCCCACAATGTCCTTGTGTCTGAGTGCTGCCTTTGCCTGCTCAGTTGCAGTCATCGGGGTCCACTTCCTTCCGGTGGCCAAAATAGGGGCGGCTTGGGCTACAATTGGATCCTTCGAATCCAGTAGCATCATCTCCAGTCTGACTTTGGCACACTTGTACTCCTCTACCAGACTGGAAATGGGCAGGTGTAACATTGCTTTGCCGTAAAGTCCAATACTGCTGAGGCACCTGGGAAGGCCAAGCCACTTCCTTAGGTATGAGCCGACCAGTCTCTCCAGCTTTTCCACCTTTGAGAGCGGGACTTCGTAGAGGGTTAGTGGCCATAGGAGACTTGGAAGTAGTCCATACTGCATGCACCAGAGCTTCAGCTTGCCAGGAAGCAGGGTTCTGTCAATATTCTCCAGGCCACTGGCTACCTCCTTCCTAAGCTGCTCTACTTGCTCTTTGTCTTTAAGGGAGGCATCATACCAACGACCTAGGCTCTTCACTGGCTTCTCTGAGACAGTTGGGATGGGTTCCTCGCCGATGTGGAACCGGTGGTCTGACAGCTTCCCCTTGATGATGGAGATGCTTCTGGACTTGCTCGGCTTGATCTTCATGCGATCCCGCTCAATGTTTTCCTGAAACTTACTTAATAGCCGTACAGTGCAAACCTTGGTTGTGGTGAGAGATGTGAGGTCATCCATGTAGGCTCTGACTGCCGGCAGCCTCAGCCCAGGTCTTATTTGCTGTCTGCCAACTGTCCATCTAGAGGCCCAAATGATGACCTCCATTGCCAGGGTGAAGGCCAGTGGGGAGATAGTGCAGCCGGCCATAATTCCCACTTCCAGGTGCTGTCAAGCTGTTGTGTACTCTGCTGTTGTCAGCACAGAGTTGGACGTCCTTGAAGTATGCCTTGACAAGGGTTGTGAGCGCTGTTGGGACTCTAAAGTAGTCAAAGGCTGTCCACAGGAGGCTGTGAGGGACTGAGCCAAAGGCATTTGCGAGATCCAGGAACACGTGAAGATCTGTATAATAATTTGTATCGAAATAATTTAGTGCTTTGTATTATTGTATATTTAAAAATACTGCAAAATAATTTGTAAGAAGTCTAAATGATGACATCTTAAAAAACACGGCCTCTGATTGGTTCCTACTCAGCAGTTTGCCCAGACTTGTTGAGATCAAAACAGAATATTAATCCATATGGAAGAAGGTGGTGAAGGTAAGAAACCTGCAGGCTGCCAGCTTTCAAAAAGGTGTCCAATGATTGATAAATAAATATTTGATTGCAGAACATTGTACCCTTATTGAAGTAGATGTTTAGTCGGATCATGATTTTGCATACCATTGCATGAATGACTGCCTGTCACATAATACATTATTATAGTTATGATTAAAAATCAAATGATTAATTAGTTAGAAACTAGTTGATATGAATGACAGGAGCTATTAATTGTCTTATTATGAATGACTTGTTTGTCATTGAGTCTGTGTTTTGTAGGTCCTTCATTACCAAACACCAAGTAACTAAATTAATATGCAATTATGAGTCATTTACAAACTGTTAAACATTAAACTCTTGGTTACTTTAAAACTAACCTTCATCTGGGAGATCACAGGCAAATATATGTGAATATTTGATTTGTTAACTGGTTGCATATGTCAGATTTATTCCATGACTCAGAATTGAGAAAAGCTGTTCAAATCAAATAGGCCAATTGATGGAAGGTTTGCAAAAAATGCTCCCTTGTAAAAGTATTTTTTTTGTGTTATTTAAATACAAAATACAGTAGTTTTTATTGCTACATGGTGTGGCTGCTGTATTTTGTAGTTTATTTTTATATACTTAAAATTAGGGTATTTAGTATTTTATTTTAAAATACATTTTGGTGATCTTTGTTTAACCCTTTTAATAGTGATAGCAGTAGTACTAGATGTAATAATAGTGGTAGCAATAGTAGATAAAGTAATAATAGTAATAGTAATATTTCTAAGAGAAATAGTTGCAGTTACTGCATTAAGAACATTAATAGTGTACATAGTAGTACTTGTAGTAATAGTAGTAGTGATGGTAGGAAAAGTAATAGAAGTAGTACTAGTGTTAATTAAATAGTAGTTGCAATTGTAAAATAGTAGTTGCAATAGGAATAGTACTAAGAGTAAGAGTAGTAGAAATAATTATATTAATGGTAGTATTAGTAGTAAAAAACTGAGGTGAATATACCTCTGTATAATTTCTGTCATGATTTTATTTACTCATGTAAGCATTATTAGTAGTATTCATTATAGTAATAAAACATTTTCTATTGAACATTTAATAATAATTCAAAAAGCAACAACTCCACGCTTCATGAGGTCTAATTTTTTTGTTTTATAGTCAGATTAGGATGTGAGTATTCAATCTTAATTTCAATAATCTTTCAATTAAAAGAACTCTGTGATGGTGTTTGAGTGTATTAAAAAACACTACTTCACTGCTTCTTATTTAAATGGGCTTTGATCGGCTTTTGAGATTTCTTTTTCACCTGCTGTTTTGTTTTGTTTGTAATCACACAGTTCTAATTGCCATACTTCGAGGGAACTTTTTTTTAAAAACCTAGAAGACTAATACAGGCTTGGCACCAAACCAAGGGAACATGAATTAAAAAAATAGTAGAAAGTAAATAAATGGAGAAACAAAGACTTGTTCACAAAAAGGATTTTAAATCTGGTCAGAGATTTTGAGTCACCTATAGTACAAAAAAAGGAAAAATAATCTTTAATCGGAGAAAAAGAGATGTTTACCATTGATTTTGGTGGTGAAGTTCAAATATTCAGTTTCTGGCTCTGTTTGCAAGCTGGATGTTTGAAAGTGTGAAACAGGCATCTGTGAGTATGCACTAAGGCCAAAATCAAATCTATAGCTTTTTTGCTCCTTGTGGCTGCTTCACCAAGGTATATCAACAGCATTGTGTGTGTGTGTGTGTGTGTGTGTGTGTGTGTGTGTGTGTGTGTGTGTGTGTGTGTGTGTGAGAGAATAGTGAATGTTATTGTGCTGATATGCAGAACCACACTTTGAGGGGGCATTGTTTGTTCAAAAAAGACTGTCCCAAAGGAAATATATGGAACAAATGAACACACTGTGTGTATGCATGTGTGCATATATGTGTATGTATGTATGTGTGTGTGTGTGTGTGTGTGTGTGTGTGTGTGTGTGTGTGTGTGTGTGTGTGTCTATGTGTGTCTATGTGTGTGTGCACATGAGAATGAGAGCCCTGTCACTGGAGATATGCTAGCAGTTAACATGGCCGCTCCATTGTGTGGCTGCTACAGGATGAATAGGACTCATGCCTAAACATGGACAGACAAGTATTCAGCTCATACTAGGTCATGGCAGTCACCTCAACTGGGTGACGCCGAATGTTCATTCATTATAGTTCCATCAATGTTGAGGTGATTACCTGTTTACTAATGAAGACACATGTAAAACTGTTCACGATAAAGCTAATCTTTAAACAAACTTAACTTCATCATAGTTTTTGAGTTCTAGATTTTTCATATATTTACACTGTGAAATATCTGTATGACAGAATATTATATTATTATAAAAAACATTTATTTGATGGCTAATAGGACCTAATAATCACAAAACAAGCAGAGCTGATAAATAATCCCTCTGAATTAGGAATAATGTGAATAAACTGATATAAATACAGATGTGAATAGGGGTTTTTGTTTTCTTTTTTTGCTTAAAAAATGTGCATAAGCTGGAGGTTTTTACTTTCATGTTTGCACATGCAAGCAGTATCATACTATCTATGAAGCGCATTGTAAAAGAAATACCATGAATGTGCAGCATAGCACCATGCATGTAGAACATTCCTTCATTCATATATAGAACCTGCCTGGACACAGTCATGTTGGTTTAAATTATGGCTACAACCACATTAAACAGACCAATTTTTAAAAGGCTCTTTGTCTTTCTGTTCACACTAATAATGAGATATGTTTTCCCATGTGGTTAAATTTAAAATGTAAAGAAATTTAGTTTTCTCCAAAAACAGCATAGTCAATTACGTATCAAAACAACAATGTATTTTTTAGTTATATGATATGATGTAAACTTTATAGTCCTTCCTTGTCTGTCCTCTTATTATGAGCTTTTCCTTAACATTGCTGCATCCATTAAAATGAACACATTTGTGAGTATATAATGGATGTATTTTCCTACATGCAATTTTTTGGAAAATGTTTGAAAATGTTTAAAAACAATGGTGTAGATGGAGAGAGTTTTAAAACAAAAATGCAGTTTTCAGATCTGTGTGGATTGATGTGGATATAGCTTAAGTTGCAACATGCTTATAGTTTGGTACATGTAACCAGTTAAATTCATTGTTCTGTGGCTGGTACAAACAAAAATCTGCAAAACATGTTTTAAACAATCCCATGATGCCAGATCTCCAGTTAAGATGATTGCACATTTGAGTGATGTAGCTGAGTATGAGAACTCAGTGCTCCACAAAATAGGTACAGATACAGACAGTATCATTGTTATACCCCTGTACTGAATGTTAGTCCTGAATCAATTAAAATACAGTTTTCATCATCCATTTATGTTATATTTATGCCAATTTATCTTTCTACAGTGATTAAATGGTTATCTTCTATTATTGTCTATATATGCGATATATTATATATATTATATATTATATATGTATATGTTTTATATGTCCCACTGTGCCTTCTCGTTATGTCTCTCATACTGTATAGTCTCTCACTGTACCATCTCATCATTTGCCCAATGCCCCCCACCCCCCACCCTTCTCTCCCTTCCTCCCTCTCTCCCTCCTTGGCTCATTGGTGATTGACACTTACAAATTACCCGGCGGTGAAGCCATTGTGTGTGACCCCTCTCTCTCCCTCTCATCTCCAGTGAGGCGGCCGTTTTGTCATCTAATTACTGCGAATCCTGCTCCTGCTCCCTGCTGCTGCATTTTTAATGGGCCTGCCAGCCCACTCTCTAAACTCGTCTCTGTCCTCGCCTGCGCTCCCTCTGCAGGCACGGCTTCCCTTCCCTTCTTTTTTTTTATCAGTCTGTTTACCTGCCAGTGTTTTATCCGTCTGCACCACACAAACGCCACACACATGCTCCTGCTGAATGTGTCGTGGAGAAACTGAATCAGATCTCTTTTGCCCCTCGAAACACACACACGCAGAGCCTTCTTCTGGCTTGATATCAGAATATCCCACTCAGGTGAGCATGCAGCAGCAAATGCTTCTCAGAATTTTTGATCTTTCAATATAATTTGAATAATTGTTTTATTTTGCTCACTTCTACAAAGACCCAAGTTTGTTTGGAGCATCATTAAGACCAAAATAAATCGCTGCTTGCATTTGTTGGGAATCATACCCTATATCATCATTAATTATAAGAAAAATAAAGTTGTAAAATCTGCTTTTCAGCTCGTTTTCACATTCAGCTCTTAAAAAACACCCAATGATTCCATCACGTGAAAAAGAACAATTTTGCATAAAGGTCTCTGAAGTGAAAATAAAAACAACAAAAAAATTGGTAAAACATCGGGTTATGTCAGGAAGGGAGTAGCTACAAGTGTCAAATATTAGCATTAATTTTTGTATTATTATTTAGTTTTAAAATCAGTTTTGTGTTATTGTAAATGTAAATATAAATTATTTTCCTTTAGAACAGAAAGTCAGATTGATACCATTTTGTTTAGGTATATACTTGGATATTTCCAAAATGCAGAGGTGGGAAAAGTCCACACATCATTCATTTTAGTAGAAGTACAGATGTTCATGTGTTAAGTTTCTGACTATACTTTTAAAAGTTAAAGACGTTTGGGTTTTAAAGTACTTAAGTAAAAAGTAGCCATTACTACTACCTGTTTAAGTGTCACGGTGGTAACTAGACCTCACGTCATATTAATATTAATCACTGTCAATCGATTAAAATATTTAATCGCAACTTAATTGCACATTTCTGTCTGTTCTAAATGTACCATATATGGATATTTTATGTTTTTATTACTCTAAGCAACAGGGACCTTGAGAAATATGGATGCTTTATGCAAATGTATGTTTATTATTAGTAAAACCAAACTCAACATAGAGCATAAAGACGAAAAAATGTTGTAATTGTTTTAAAGTAATTATGGTGGTTTATATCACGTAGTTAACGACACAAAACTTAACTTTTTCTTGTTTCCACACGGACGGTTAATGAGGTGATACCGGAGCAACTATACCTCTTCTAACTTTCATACCGTTTACATAATCAAAGAATATTTGTATTTGATGTGAACTGTTTTATGTAAAAGTCATTTCGAGCTTTTTATACATATATTTATTATGTCTGTAAGGCAAGTATTCACTAAGATTCAGGTTGTTTTATGTGCGTGTCTGTGAAAAGAGAAAACAGAGACAGCAGAGAGCGCCCCCTGTCTGTTTTCTTTATTTTACAAAAGCAGAGTGTTTTGTTGTTATTATGGGTGTGTACAAGCAAAACTAAACCCTTTACAGATTCGAATGATGTGTTGCTTTTATCTGTATGATCAAAAAAGACAGTAATTTTACGTTTGTTACGGCGTTATGAGGAAAAAAAACACAAAACGCCCTGTCGCATTTGTCGACCCCCAGAGGGGTAGTTTTGCGCATCTGTTCGAACCAATCACTTCTTCAGGGATTTCAAGGGAAGGAAAGAGTTGATGGTTTAAATAGCCCATCTTAATAATTATTATTAATTATTATTACACCCACAACAGTCATTCACATTCATCTTTTTTAACCTGTTGATGTGTCTAATACATGTTTCACTTTGTGTAATTACCTAATATGACTTTTTTTTCAATGAAATCCTGGTAATCATGATAAATTCCTCTCTTCTTTATACCATTCTGTTTATTTTTCTTAAGATCATTACCAGTCCTGCTGCACTACTGTTTCCACATAGAATAATCCACTTAAAGACATTTCTTAACAACCAAAAATGAAAGTGTAATTTTAGTTACAAAAGATTGAGTTGAGACCCATAATGAGCAAATGAAACCTATTAAAGTGACCTAAGGAATAAACAATCTGTGGAACTCGACTCTGAAAGGAAACCCTGTCTTACATACCAAATAATTTCTATTAATAAATATCAGAATAGTATTGTTCTCTCCACAATTATTTATATTAGATTGCCAGATTCACCTGCACATCTACTGTATGTATGTACTGCATCATATTGAGTGAATCATATGGTTACTTATACCTCAACTTACTGCACTTTAATTCATATTTATTTGCTTTACAGTTATTGCTGTTTGCACTGCTGATATGCATCATACTGTTTACCTGCACAGTCTTATGTTAACTACTGCACAATAACCTTACTCTTTCATTTCATTTATTTGCTATTTGCACTACTGTTTGGATCCTAACTGTATTTCATTGTCTTTGTACATGCACTCTGATACTGACAATAAAATGTAACCTACCTGAATCTAAATGATCGATATGCAGTGAAAACTGGCAAAAAAATACAATTATGAAGCAGTTTAGATGTATAGAGGAAGTGCGAAATATACACTCTATTACAAAAGTTTTTGGACACCCGACCTTAAGATTCGTTTGTGCTTTTTGAAAACATTTCATTGGATTTTGAAAGGTGGTTTTAGAGATTTGTGATTATTCAGCCACAAAGGCTTTAATAAAGTCAGGTACTGATGTAGTGTGAGGAGGCCTGGGGTGCACTCAGTTTTCCAATTCATCCCAAAGTTCAGAGTTCAGTAGGGTTGAGGTCAGAGCTCTATAGATGGCCTCTTAATATCTTCCAATCCATTCCATGTAAACCACATCTTGATAGAGCGTGCTTTGTGCACAGGGCCATTGTCATGCCCATTTAGGTCTCCTAGTTCAAGTGAAAGGAAAATTTAATGTTACTGCATCCAAATACAATCAAAACACAATTGTGTGAGTCCAACTTTGTGGTAAAGGTTTGTGAAAGAAGCACAGACGGCTGGAAAAGACCAGTGTCCCAGTACTTTTGTCCTTATAGTGTACATTGCAAGAGTAATGACAGAAAAGAATATATAGAAGATCATAAAGAAGCACCTGATGAAGTAGTTTGCGTTCTACATCTCACTATGATCAACTTTCTCTGCTTTGCTTGCCTGCCTCTTAATCTCTCTGTAACTCTTTTTTTTCTTTCCTGTGACTGTCAAAGCATAGGATAAGAGACATTATCTTAGGTTGTCTAAAAAAAAAAAAGAAGGAAAAAAAGAAAGAGGATTGCTATCAGAATTCCCACAATCCCCTCTGGCTGTGATGAGCGGCTAAGCTGTAGCACAGAGGAAGTCCCTTGCTGTCATAGCTCACATAGCTAGAAATCATCAAACCTTATCAGAATGTCATTCGAGAGAGGACAGGAGAGGGGAAAGCAGAGAGTGGGAGTAAAGAGTAAAAAAGAAAGATTAATATGATAAAGGCGAGATGTGGGCTTGGAAAAAGGAACGTGGGGATCCATTTGCATGAGTGGTTTGAAAAGAAAAAGTAAGAAAAGGTAGAGTAGGTGGGAAGGGGAGAACGAGCATGGTGGAGAGAAAACATGGAAAAAAAAAAAATTCAGAAGGAAGCAAATATGTTTTTCTTGTTCTTTTTTTTTTTAAATGCAGAGTTCGGTCCATGAGTCGGGTCGACAGAGAATGTAAAATACAGCAGTTGTCATATGTCTGTCAGCTACATGAAGCACAATAGCATCATTTCATCAATTTTATTTGACCACAAAGAAAAAAAAAACAGTGGTGGTGGCAAGCAGAAGATTGAGTTCACGTTTAAAACAGGGCACTCTGCCCTGCAGCTCCCTGGGAGAAAAAAGGAGGGGGTGTGGCCTCTAGGCTCCTTCCTGCGTCAGGGACGAGGAGAAATACAGCCCTCGTAACTGTCAGAGAGAAAAAGAGCGAAAGAGAGAGAGAGAGCCAGAGAAAGAAAGGGAGGGAGGATGAGACGAAGGGAGCGGAGAAACAAATGGCCCAGCCTAAAGAGATAGCACTCAATCAATCATCCTCAAACAAAAGCAGTGCTGCCCAGGAGAGTGTTTAAGGAGTGCTTATTTAATTAAAAGTCGCTCGCATAGTCTATTTATGTCCCCTCCAGCCTGCAGCATTAACCTTCCAGGGCCAGGACCAGTGAAGAAACGGTAGACTGCTGCAGGGTTACATTACGTATACAATCACATTGTTTTAGGGCTTCCTATTACTCCGCTTATCCCTATTATACTTATTAGTGTTTCTGTATAAATACAGCACAATTTGTAAAATAATTTCCCTGAAAACGTGTTAAAAAAAATAACACTGTTGTCTGTGGTCTTTAAGTCTCATAATCTGAGGTTGTGAGTTTGATCCTCACACAGAGCAAGAGTACTTTTTCTTTTTCCATGTGCTGAAAAAGCTCAGTTGGGAGAGTGTTACAATGTAGATCTAAAGGTCCCTGGTTCAATCCTGGGTTTCAGCATCGGGACTCCCTTTTGGGGACATGGTACTTCAGTGGTTAAGGCTGTGGGTTACGTAAAGTCAGGGTTCAAGCCCCGGTATCGACAAGCTGTCACTCTTGGGGTCCCAGAGTAAGGCCCTTAACCATCAGTGCTCTGGGGATGCTGTTATTTCTCCCTTTAATTCTGCTTACCATTATCTATATAGTATTTTTTTTGCAAAAAGTACTGGTCAATACATTTTTGACACCTATGGATGGTCCAATCTTCTTATTTTACTCTTGAGTTCTACTCATATGATGCACAATTAATATTTACTTTGTGATTAATATTTAAAATTTTTATTTAAATATTATTTTATATTTAATTTATAAAATTAACACTTTTCATCTGTAATTAAGTATTGTTGTCTGAAGAACAGAAATAAGAAAATCAGATACTACAAATTAGCTTTGAACAACTCTTTAAAATAACAATATACAATCTGCAGTATTTATGTAAATTGCATTAAATGAAAAAAAGCTGGCGGTAAAGATTTTCTTAGCCTCACTTCTACAAGCGTACAAAAAAACCCAATATAAACAACAGGCTTTGTGGAAAAAAAATTGCATATGTCTAGGATTAATAAACAGATACAAAACCTTTTGGATTTTAATGTGTTATTTATATTATTTAATTACACTATTCATTACGGTTTATAATAAGGGCTGTTATGAAACCTGTTTTATTCGTTTAGTAGCCGAGGCTCTAATTTTCTCTCAAACAATCAAGAAGTGCATGTACACGTAAATATTCAATATTGGAATATGAAGATTTGTTAAGAAAGGAGACATTTCCAAATCTTGAATGGACTTATACTCTAGAAACATTAAAGCAGTGTACAATCCAGCTCAACAGCAAGCTGGATTGGAAGGTCAATTTATAATCTGTAGACAGAAAAGGGATCAGTAAATACTACTTTATGAGGAAGCTCAAGTCCTTTAATGTTTGCAGTAAAACGTTAGAGATCTTCTAATAGTTTGTGGTAGCCAGCGCAATCTTCTTTGCAGCAGTATGCTGGGAAGGAAGCATCAGAGCTGGAGATAAAGACAATGTTGTTGCCCTGCTTTTGTAGATCATTGTATGCTGACTTTGTCACACAACATATGTTTGCACCTTCTGTACACACGCCATGCACTCTTGCCTATCTGCACAAGCCCTCGTATACATTTCCTGCTTTGTGTACTATTTTATAGTTACTATACAAAATAATGTATAGTTACTATACAACTGTAAGATACAATGAAATATACAACATGCAATTAATTGAAATATACCATTAGAAAATTCAATTATAGTTACTATAGTTATATAGTGTGTATTGTACAGTTACACAACAACTGTTTGGAAATACATCAATTATTTGTTGGGTGCTCCAAATACCTGTACCTAAAATTGAACCTAATGATGCTTATTTTAAGCCTACCACTGCTAGAAAAAAAAAAACATGTGAGGTAGAAATCCCAGTGTCATCATGGTGTGTGAATTCTGGCTCTGACAGTTCCTCAACCTCAGCTCCATCTCTCCATTCCACAAGTAGGGTTGTGTATGGGAAATTTTGTTTGTAATACATTTACAACTACAATTACAAATACATCTTTACAACCGGACTACCACTGTCCCATGGTTAATATTTTCCAAATTATAACCCAATTAGTAGCTTATTTTAACACAATCAACAAAATCAACACAACCTGACAGGGCACTAACCAAGGATGCTGTACATATATCGTGCATGCAGTGCCACATATTCATATTCATAAAGTGCCTAATTTTTTTGTTAAAAGTGATTTTTGTTTGTACCACAAACCATATATCTGCCTGTTCACATGCACCTGCATAAAAGTAAAAACTTGTCTGCGTGTTTTCGTTTTTGTCCCCCGCATGAACACTCTACCAGATGTCGAATTATTCTAATTATTTGAGTAATATGTTTACATCTGGTTGTTTCCCTAATATTCCAAAGCACTTAAAATAAAGACCTAGAAATAAGCAGAAATAAAGTGTGCATGCATACTGTACATTCCTTTCACTTGATGCATAATTTCCTTTCAGATTTATAACAAATATGCTGACTGCTGCTTTATGTGTTACAGAATTCAACCATGTCAATTTCTATAACACACACAAGACTTCAACTCTTCCCTATAATTTATTTTCTTCTTTCAGCAAACAGAGGAAAGACTTATGCCTATTGACACAAGGGAGAACCAGGAGACTTGCTTTGTGAAGGCCAGTGGGATTCATTGGTCTGTGAAATAAAATAAAGCTATTTAATCAAAATATGTAAATAAAAAAAAAAAACATTTTTTTTATACTTTTTTTTTTACTTTTTTACTATAGTTTACTATAGAGTACTATAGTGTCGCAGATGCAAATTGTACAATAAAAAAGGAACGAAGAAAAAAAAGTGGAACCTCTTAGGAATAAGAATCGACAGCTAGACGTGGAAGTGGTAAATCTAACACTTTTTTCCCAGAGGCCTAAGAAATGAACAGCTGCGGCATCGGGCCTAAGCGCTGCGGTAATTTCGCGAGGCTCCTCAAACGTGTTTGCACCTCGCGCCGGCCTGTTAGGCTAACACACGTGTGTTAGCTAATGCATTCAGAGTGCACGCCACTTCTAGCGCTAGGACTCAACACACACACACACACACAGTGTACAATCACACCCATGCACAACACAGACTCATGACTGCATTCAAATGGTAGCACCTGCACAAATATGTGTTCTGTCATCCGTCAACACATTCTCCTCACCAAAAGGCATGCAATTGTTGTATTGCAGTGCATTTCTTTCTTTTCTATTTCAAGTTTAAGTTTAAAAAAAAAAGTCTTCTGAGAGCTGACTTGAGATATTTCCAATGTTCCAAGGTGCTAAGATTCTTCCCGGGTTACCCAATGCGTTCGCGCACGCTAGGCTCCTCCAAATTAACACATGTGAGGCTTGTGAATATGTGTGTGAACTTGTTTCTGCCACTGCTTGGTGGATGTTCATTTCGAATATTGGCAAGTCAAAGCCACACACACACCAAACATTTCTCTCTTCTCCACACCATTAAAGTAAAAGTCCCAAGTTTTATGATGACTGATGCGTGACTCAATCCAGGTTTGATGACATGGCCTGTTTGATAGGTCTAAATAGCTGTTTATGTGTTTTGAGTTTATTACAATGACAGTGAAGATGTTTCTGTATGTATCAGAAAACATACAAGCATATTGCTGAAGGTGTGTCAAAGAGAATGTGTAGTTAGAAAAGGGAGTCCGAATTATACACAACATCACGATGAAAACATCCAAACAGGATGAAACTGAATTGTTACTCTGTTTTCCTGATTTTACAGGAGCTTTGGATTACAGGTGTGAGTTAAGATGAGCCATTAAGATTGGGTCCTTAATGATACAGTGGGTTTGATATTGAAGTGATTCCTGCCCATATTAATGAAGCTCCACCCCCAAGTTCTGAACTGGTGCCTTGTAGAGTATAGTGTCTATAAAACAACTGACTATTTAAACACAAACAAGCATTCTGGATGGAAGTCCAAGAGGGTTTCTCAGTGACTCAATACATTGTTTGCTTAAACCACAGCTTAATGTTTCAAGATTTCTGGCTCGTTCAGCCACATTGGTGTCAGTAAAGTCAGGTCCTGATGTGTTCATTCCAAAGGTGTTCAGTAGGGTTGAGATCAGAGCTCTATAGCAGGCCACTCAAGATCTTCCTCTCCAAAACTTGTAAGTATCTTCATGCTCACTTCGTGCATTGCCATGCTTCATGCATTGCCATGCAGAAACAGGTTTAAATCTTCTAGTTCAAGTAAAGTAAAGAATGCATTTAAAGACATCCTATAGAATTGTATGTTTCGAAACAGTTCAGAGAAGTATCAAATGTGGATGGAAAAGTCAGATGTCCTAATACTTTTGTCTATGTAGTGTATAAAAGTTTGAGAATAGGGATGAGAAAGAGGATTTTACTTCTGTTTTTATTTCACATAAACACACACACACACACACACACACACACACACACACACACACACACACACACACACACACACATTTCACACACACACACATTCTTTAACAGGCAACATATTGCAGATCTTGTTATTTTAGGCTTGTCATGTTCTCATGTATCGTCTTGTCATGATGTATTTTTATTTTTATTTTTTTGTTGTTTTGTTTATTTCTTGAATTTCCTATGGTCACTAGCCAACTATTCCCTGTAAAACAGCTACCATCCAGGGGAGTCAAGGTTAACACATGCTTCCTCTGAGACCCATGTAGCCAGCCAGCCACGTTGCACTGCCCTGCTCAGAGGAAAGCACTACTCACGTTCTTCCACATACACAAGCTCAGAGATGGCCACAATTCCACCCAGAGTTCAAAAATAGTCAGAGCATCAACGTGATTCAAACTCATTTATCGGATAGAGTGTTGTCATTTTAAAGATATATTCTACTACTTTATATTTACAAGAAAGTATTTTGTAACACTTTATCATTTTACCTGTTTGTGTATTATTTGCTATAATGCAGTTATATTGCATGTCCAGATGTCCGTTCTGCTTTCAGGGACTTTCGAAAACATAACCTGCGTGTTTATTCAAATGGCCACCATTATAGTATAAAGAAAAATGTTATGTAATTGGTATAATGAATAGTTCATTTTTGGTTTGAACTTTTTTTTTAGTAGTTGAGTGCTGTGCGCATTGCAGTGGTCACATTCATGTATGCTGATTTCTAAAATTTGGGTGTGTGTAAGAGAGAGAGAGCGAGAGAGAGAGAGAGAGAGAGAGAGAGAGACAGAAAAAGAGAAAGTGGGAGAGAGAGAAAGAGAGAATTTAAGACATCAAGTAATTTAAGTGTATATATGTTACTGTGTGATTATATGGGTGTTTATGTAGGTGAAGTTAGTGGTATCTCCATTTGCATTGCGCTTCGTATAAAAATATCAATGTGTTCTTTTAATAAACTTTTCTGCAGATTTGCTATATCTTAAGGAACTACAGTGTATAGCGTATACACGTGCATGTGTGTGTGTGTGTGTATGTGTGTGTGTGTGTGTGTGTGTGTGTGTGTGTGTGTGTGAGAGAGAAAATCAAGAGAGAAAGAGAGAGAGAGAGAGAGAGAGAGAGAGACAGAGACAGAGAGAGAAAGAGAAAGAGAAAGAAAGAACATGTAAGACCAAAAGTATCAGCAGAGAGCGTGAAGACAATAATGCAAAACGACACTTCAGAAATGAGAGCCCAGTTGCCTGGCGACCGTCGCTGGGGTGGCAGTTCCCGCGGGAACAGGGTTGAGATGGAACCTAAATGATGTTTGATTAGAACTTAAAGCAGTTCAGAGGGTACAGACAAGCCATCACACTCAGGGGTCTGTCTCTGTGTGTAGGACTTCTAGCTCTGGGTCATACACAACTTAGAACCTAATTGCAAAAGTTTGAACGCCACTGAGGTAAAATAAATAACAATCATGTAAGTTGTGCAGTATAGTCGAGAAGCCTGGTACCTATATAATTTTTAAACAATATTAGAAATGAATACATTTTATAAAGAAATGCCATTCCATTATTTAGTATTAATGTCAGTCCATTGAAAGGGTGCATTTATTTATATTCAGAGTAGGGATGAAAAATTACCTGCACCTCTCTAAAGTTTAGAGAGGTGCAGGTAATTTTTTCATCCCTACTGTGTCCAGCGTATAGCTGATTTGACATTTTTGGATTCCAACAAAAAACTTTTGTAAGACAGAGAACATGAGAGAAAATGTTACCAGACTGTCTCACACCCACAGTCAAATATTTTTTTGGAGCAGGGAACGTTGGAGACTCATTTCAGGAGAAAGGAATACTGAACCAACATGGCTGCCATTCCATAATTCAATGGCATGCAATTCCATCTGGATTGTAACTAATTGGAACCAACCTGGAGCATAAAACAGAGCATCTTAACCAATCTCAAAAACAATAAAAGACTATGTTTTCAAATTCTTCGGTAGCACTGTAATTATTAAAAAATAATACTGTATGTTGAGAGCATATACATGTAAAGGTCAATTTATTAGGAACATTTGCTCACCTTCACCTACAACTTAATGATTATTGACCACCAGTCAGTAATCATATAGTTGTAATGCAATGAATAGAATCATGCAGGTCAAAAACTTTTCAGAGCACACAGCATATACTATTCAGGATTAATATATTGTTCCTAATAAAGTGGCCAGTGAGTGTATGTGTTACGGTGTGTGAAATGTAAGTAACTATTCATATCTTTTTACATTTCCTAAGTGTTATAAACAGCTTTTAAAAATATTTGCAGTACGCATTAATTTTGAACCTGATGAAGTTAAAACTTGGTAATGGTCCTGTAAGTTTTTTTTGTGACGTCTGTGATCTCTATATATTTTGCAAAGTGAAATAACAATGTAGCTTAGGTCACTTTGTTGGCATGTACATTTTAAATCTAGATTAAAAGCAGGGGAAAAAGATCAGAATGTTTGAAAAAACCTTTACTAAAAGTGGTTTTCATCATTGTTGCACCTGCATGTAACCCTGTAGTCCTGGCCTCGGTCCACAGATGGTGCTGCTGCTGCAAGAACCTGTGTTGATGCCATCTGTGTGACCTTTGGCCTTTTCTGTGGTTTTGTTGCGAAGTCTAGTCATGGACAATGTGTGTAGTGTGTAGGATGAGGTCTGGCTGGAAGTGCGTTATTACTATGAGTTGCCTGTGTGATTACCTATTAATGTAACATTATCCAAGAACCTGCCAGTTTTGTCATGTAATCGCATCTTTTGTTACATAGTTGTAAGCACAAAAACTAGGTTGCAGTCTTTTTTCTGTAGTTTTAAGCCCTTATTATCTATTGCAGGCCCATATTAGCCAATTGTTTACCCATCTTCAGTTTCAATTCTGAAGATGTCTTATCCCAGTTGGACTTGGTATGGCTACTGTGATGGCTAGGTAGCTGTACCTGCTAGTTGTAGACCTGTATTATATACTTGTATACCTTAATATTAGGTACATAGTAGTTGTAGACCCATTTCTTCAGGTTTTCTTTATGGTTTTTGTACTAAATTTAGAAGATTATTAAAATAAGAGAGTCACACTGATGTTCTGTGTGTGGTAGCTATTGGTTTATATTGTGCATATATACATGTTTAGACCAATATTTCTTCAATTTTCCATGCAAGTCACATTTGTTCATTGTATTTTGTCACTTCTCTCTGTTATTCCAAGTGCATGTAAGGATTTCCCACATGGACAGCCCAAAGATCAATGAAATTACTGTCAATGCCACTTGGACCGTAATGGCTCAGGACTGCAATTGTGGTTGTACTCACATATTCATCATTGAACATTGAGGTTCCTGTTAAAACTATAAATTTACAAATAAGTCTGGTGCTTATATTGAAAAATTGCTTTTAAACCCATAGTACACAGTATAGAAGGAACATTAATGACAATCTAGATGAGGATGGATTCCCTTTTATGTCGGATTCTTCTCAAGATTTCTTCCATCCAACATTCACCTCTGGTTTGCTCATTAGGAATACATTTGTGCATTTCAATTTTTTATTTGAAAGTAATATAATGCATTAATTGTATCTAATATACCTTGATGTCTAATTGATTCAAATAAGATTGTAGTCAATAGTTGTAAACCCACATTCAAATTTTTAGATAATATTAGGCTATTTGAAGACTAATTTTACATTGCATGTTAATATCTACAAGTTAAAGATCCATGTCTTCAGTTATTTCAAGGATGTAGTCTGGTATTTAGGAAGTGGTCATCCATATCTCTGGTTATGTAGACTGTCTGTGGTAGTTATTTGCCTAAATTGGGCATGTTGGCAATTATAAAGCCATGTTTGGTAGATAGAGTTCAATTCACCCAATACAATCACCATTTGTGAGGTTTATATGCTTGGATTTGGTAGTAGATTGCTGTGTTTAGACCCATATTTTGGTAGTCCATTTTCTCAAAATAAACCAGTAATTTAGCAGATATAGTGTAGGGAAATTTTTTCATTTTTTTCTTTTTTTTTGGTAAGGTCCTAACCCCAGATATTCTTCTTAGGTTGCCGCATAAATGAATTCATTCCAAATGAATCTCTGCATTCTGACACTGGAATGTGATTGCACTCATTCACTCAAATATTATATTTTATTTAACATTTTGAGGTGGGGGAATGGGGGGTTGGGGGGTGTTGAGCATTGAAGGAGAAAGAAACACCATGGGAAGGGGCTGAAAACCTCCATCGTCCAGCATTATTCAGATCCTCATTCTAAGGATAGTAATTTAGCTTCACATGGTCATGTTTGTCAATGCAGTTTTCAAGGCATTACCTTAAAAGCACTTTGTATAGCGCTAACGTTCAAGTATGAAATCGATGATGGAAGGCCCAAAGGAATGAAAGGATGTGACAATCCCTTTGCAAATAGGCTTCACTGTCGATGAAAGAGTATAATCAAGGGGGGGTATGTGGCGATTAAGTATAGAAAATGTAAAAGAGAAGGCTAAAATAATGCAGAGAATGAACTTGCCTAAGTGTAAAATGTTACTTATTCAGCTCGTATCAAATAAGCTTGAACACTTTTTTGATAATAAAAGAGAGGCTAAAGATTTTCTCAAGATGAAAGGCGGTGGTGAGTGTGTGCAGTGAAGGTCAGTAGGTCTTAATAAATTTGCGAGGTGGATGATTTTGTCTTGATTTCTTTACTGCAGCACGATTAATTGGTGAAGAGTTAAATAAGGGGGAGTTTAACTTGTAAAAATAAATGTTCAGAGTGCTATACACGTACTTGCTGCTAAACTGACTCCACACACGCACACCTACAGACTCACTCGCTGTCACATCTACTTATAGGCATGTACACATAATGTCAACAGAGAATAAACACATAAAACTAGCATGCATACCAACATACTTAGCTTGTCTTTTACAAGGCCAGAACACACCTATTCAATACAGTAAGATGCACACGCACACGCACGCACTCACGCACACACACACACACACACACACACACACAAAAACAGCTAAACTCACTTCTTATATGCTTTGTATGTATTTGCAAACCATTTTGTATGAAGTAGTTAACATTACTTACCTGTAACACAAGAGCAATATATATATATATATATATATATATATATATATATATATATATATATATATATATATATATATATATATATATATATACATACTTACTTATACACTGAAGGCTCACATTTCAACTCTGGGTATGCTTCTCAAAATACCTAGCTAGCTATTAATGCTAGCTAGGTAATCTATATTAACTAGAATTAACTAGCTATGTTTAAAAGTTTCCTGCAATGTGAATAATAATAAATAATGATTATCAGTACATTATTTAGCTAATGCTTTATGTGCCTCTGTAGCTGTCAAATTACATGCTATATAACATATAATCAACTCAACTAAAGTCAGGTCAATATTATATAGAACACTGTTGCTACCTTAAACAACACTGAGCATACATTCGGAACACAGAGCTAAGGATTAGCCACATAAAGTGCATCGTATGTGCAACCCAGTGCAAACAGTGCAAGACTATATAATGAAAAATATTTTATATATATATATATATATATATATATATATATATATATATATATATATATATATATATATACAAAACCTGGTTCCTAGCAGATAAAATACTAAGCAAATATTTAAAAAATATATTTTTTTATCTGGTGATGTAAAAGTAAAACAGGCGGTATAATTTTCTAATACAATGCTAGGTTGTTAACTGGGAAATCTACATTACTTACTAAGCAGGGTCAGTACTAAGGTAGTTATTCTCTATCACTCTGTAAATGAAGCCAGTATGCAAGAAAAAATGCACATAAAACCGTATTATATGTACATATCGAGCTAGCACACAAGAATCAGAATGCACACAGAGGCACGTGAAGGTGTATTAAGGAGGGCTCATGCAGAAAACATGCGGAGAAAACCGCACATACACACACTCGTGCATGCATGAGTAAAGCCAGCGCATGTGCACACACACACACACACACACACACACACACACACTGAGGTAGGCCATGGCTGCTGCAGCAGAATTGAATGTGATAGGGAAGTGAAAAATGATTAACCTCAGGTCAGCTCTCAGCCTCAATCTGAGCCACGCTCAAAGCACCACCTCGTCATGTTCCGCCGCACACATTTACATATATTTATTAAATTCAGCTCGCGCTCAGGAATAAATAAAGCACACAAGGCACAGGGAGAGAGAGAGAGAGAGAGAGAGAGAGAGAGAGAAGGGATGGCAGAAGGGAGGGAAGCAGATTGTTTAAAGTAGGAGAGTTTTTCAGATAGATTTACCTTTTCATTCATATTCATTCAGTAGCTGGACTCTGAAAGCGGAACAGAAATGATTTCTGATTGTTGCTGGAGGCAATGAGAGTGAGAGAGAAAGAAAGAGGGAGAGAGTGAGAACAGTGCAGGTAGCTCTCATCCAGCTTTAGATGCGTTGAATGCATGAGATAGAATATAGGATTTATTTATATATTTGTTTGTTTGTTGCTTTTTTCCCCTTTTATTTTTCTACCCTGATTTTTTTGCAGTCCAGTCTGAAGATGTCAACATGCAAATTTTTAACCGTATTACTTATGCGTATATTAAGGCAGAAAATGTAAAAAAATGGAAGAAAATTAGCTACAAAAAGAAATACTTTAAACTTTTACTCAAATTAAAGTTTAAACGGAGCACATTTACTTTTACTAGAGTAATATTTTACCCACTGTATCTCTGGTATCTCAAGTACATTGTTTGTGTATTTCATCCACCATTGTGTACTAAATAATGGGAAAAATAATAGGAATAATAAATAATAAATAATAATAAATATTGGGCTTGATTCAAAATCTAAACTAGTAATTAACACATTGCAATTTATATTATAAAAAATAATCTTGCCTGAAAATATGGATGCCATATCAGATGACTTGGAGGGATTTGCACGGGTCCAACAAGGCTCACTGCTTGATATTCTTCTATTGTCCACTAATACCACTCTGTCAAGCTATACCACCTCTTCTTTTTAAATATGCTGACACTCAACTCCTGTCCTATCCAAACATCCATATTTCTGCATGGATTTTAAGTGCTTAATGATGTCTTCTCAGCATGTCTGGTGGGATCGTGTGTAACTCTAGCATGACCTCAAGATCTTGTGGAAAGCACTTCACAGAACACACAACCTTGCAGTTTAGGACAACTGATTACCCTTCTTTTGCTCTTATTGCCAACCTGATTCAGGATTTTTCCTTTTTTACCAGAAACATACTACACACCTACTCAGGAGCTACTAAGTGATCTCAAGAGTGAACTCCTGCAACTTGTTCCTGTCAGGTCTTACTCTGTATGCCATCTAGCACAACTTGACTCGAGTAAACTTGCTTCCAGATACAAGGCCATGCATCAAGGCTAGTACCCAGGTGGTGAAATGACAGCTGAAAAGCTGAGTTACTGTCTGTTTTTAAATGAAGACTTTCAGTATGCCCTTTTATGGTTTTGAGCCTCTACCATCGTGTCGTACTGACCTCTCATTTACACGGTTTTATCCGAATAGTCCATAGACCATGTTCTACTTGTACTGAGTATGTTTGTTAGTATTTTAAATACTCAAACCTCCCCATATGGAACCAGCAAGCATTTTATTCCATTATGATGTTTGATGTGTACATTAACTAAAGCCTTTGACCTGCTTGATTTTACTACTGTGACATTGTCACTGATAGACCAGGCATCAGAAACCGGGAGTAAAACAGAATATCTTTATTTGGTCTAAACATACAAACACTCGAGAGTTGGAGATGTGACTGGAGCAAAATGGAACACTTAACTGAGTGCTCCTTAGAAGCGTAGCCAGGAGCATGGAAGCACAGGGATCATGGAAGCATGGAAGCCTGCAAGCATGAAAACACAGGGAACCAGAGAGGTAGGAAGTCCAGGTGATCTATTGTCATAACTGGTTGATCGGACCATGAGTGAGGGGTAATGGAGACCTTATAAAGGGGATAGGTAAATGGGGAACAGGTGTAGGTGATTAGTAGGAGGGGGACAGATGTAGCTGATTAGCAGGGAAAGGCTGAGTGAGAGTGTGAGCCTTGGAGGGAGGCATGGCTGGTGGTTCTCTGACATTACTCCTCCAGAGGCGGTTCCTGATGCCCCAATCCCACCTTCGCCAGGTGGGCCTGGGCACTCCGAGAAAGGCCTGGAGGAGAAAAGTCTTGGACAGGCTCGCAAAACCGCGGAACTTGCTGCGAACTGCCACTGGGTGGAACACCTTTGAGGCCAGGAAAGGTCTGAGAAGGAGCGGCACCCTTGGCGGAGGTCTGTGGTGGAGCGGCACCCTCTGCGGAGGTCTGAGGCGGAGCGGCACCCTCGGCAAGACTCAGTGGCGGTCCTGTGGAGATATTGAGCATATCTCCACAGAGGGGCAGAGCAACTGCTTCCTCAGGGCTCGGGGGCGGTGCGACACCCTAGGCGGGTCTCTATGGTGGAGCGGCACCCACTGCAGAGGTCTAAGGAGGAGCGACGGCCTCGTCGATGCCCGGCGGTGGTGCGACGCCCTCGGCCTTGGGGGCAAAGCAACTGCCTCCGTGTGGCTCGGGGGTGGAGCGACTGCCTCTTCGGGGCTCGGGGCTGGAGCGAGGGCCTCGTCGGTGCTTGGGGCGGAGTGATGACCTTGTCAGGGCTTGGGGGAGGAGCAGAAAAAAATCCAGGTGCAGCAGTACCCCCAGTGGGACTCCAGAACTGAGTGTCACCCCCAGCGAGGAACAACGGCTGGGCGATGCCACCAGTGGGGCTTGTAGACTGGGTGATGTACTTAGTGAGGCTTGGAGACTGGGGATTAGGTAGGCTGCAGGGACATCCAATGTAGAACCCGGGCTTCTGGCGAAACCCAGTATAGCCTGAGCATAAGGTACTCTGGCGCCCAAAGACGTCTGCAGTCCAGTCCGGGGCCCTACCTGAGCGGTGGAGTAGTGTTGGTCAGCCGTTGCAACACCAAATACCTCAGCGAAGTGCCTGGTGAAAAGGGAGTATGCACTGATGATGTCCCGATTGGCGTTCCAGATCGCACTGGCCCATGAGAGAGCCTTCTCTGGCAGGTTGCATCTCGACGTAGAGACCGACTTGTCGCAGGTTGCCGCTGCACTCAGCAGCTTCGCCGGAGTAGTAAGCCAGAAGTGCTATTGGGCTGTAGGAGCAGTGCCACAGGAGTCCTAGCTTGCGTAGGAGCCAGTGCGAATGCCTCTTGGATGAGTACCTCGAATCTGTAATTGGAGCCAGTTGGGGATCCATCTAGGTAAATTTTAAGGGTCTGATCTTTTGTGACGGATAGACCAGGCATCAGAAACCGGGAGTAAAACAGAATGTCTTTATTTTGTCTAAACATACAAACACTCGAGAGTTGAAGATGTGACTGGAGCAAAATGGCACCCTTAACTGAGTGCTCCTAATAAGAGTAGCATGGAAGCAGGAGCATGGAAGCATGGAAGCACAGGGAGCATGGACGCATGGAAGCATGGAAGCACAGGAAACCAGAGAGGTAGGAAGTCCAAGTGATCTATGGTCGTAACTGGTAGATCGGACCATGAGTGAGGGGGAATGGGGACCTTATAAAGGGGATAGGTAAATGGGGAACAGGTGTAGGTGATTAGAAGGAGAAGGACAGGTGTAGCTTATTAGTAGCAGGGAGAGGCTAAGTGAGAGTGTGAGCCTTGGAGGAAAGCGTGGCTGGTGGTTCTCTGACAGACATAATCATCTGATTGGATAACTGCATAAATAAGCAGATGTACAAGAGTTCTCAAACATAGTAATTAGAAAAGCATCTCAGAATGCACAACACAAGCTCAAGTCAAATAGGTCACATTGGGTTACGGTCCTATCAGCAAAGAATCTTAGGGTATAGTGAGTGCAGGTGGTGAACTGAAGAAGGGAAAAACATAATTTTGGTCTTTTTCCAGTCTTCAGGTTTGTGCCTGTGTGCAAATTTATTTTAGTTCTTGCATGGTAGTATTAATTTTTTGTCCTAGATGAAGATTTTTTTAAACAGTTAACAGTCAGATCCATTCTAGAAAACACTCGCTCTTATATAGCAAATCATTTCCATATAGAGCGCTGCTTAGAAGTCGGTGTTTCAGTTAACGTGAAGTGCTTTTTGTCCTGACATTCTGTGCTGTTCTACATCACACGTTCACACTAATGCTAATAGACTTAATGCTAATACTAATTCACTACAAAGCTAATAGAGAGTGGGAGGGAAACGAGAGAAAGGGAAAGAAGTCTGAAGAGAAATGAAAGAAAAACAGAAAATGGGATGGAAAGAAAAAGAGAGGGGAGAAGGAATGGTTTAGAGAGAGAAATAACAAAAGGCGAGAGAAAGAAGAATGAAGAGATAGAAGGAGGGATTTGGTGAGAGAGAGACAGAGAGAGAGAGAGAGAGAGAGAGAGAGAGAGAGAGAGAGAGAGCAATGTATCCACTCCAGCCCTACACTAGGCATGATGCCAAGCTTCAGTCTCTCCGGAATCCGTTGCTGTTAGCGATAGGTGGCAGGGCAGGTGCCAGCGTGGCAGAGATGGCATTAGGGGCTCTTACTGGGTGCCAGGCTGTGCGTGTGTATGTGTGTGTTTGTGTGTGTTTTACACACAGTGCTGGCAGGTGGAGAAGTGTTAGGTGCCAGGGCTGCATGTGGTGCAGCTGTACCCAATGAAGGGGCATCCCCATTCTACCAAGTTTTCTCACAAACACACACATACATGCATTTGCCCTATTCAAGCGGTATTAATTTCTCAGGATGAGGTCTGAATAAAATATCTGCATGTCTCCTCTGTGATAAAATTCTCACAGATGGCTGGGAAATTAACATGATAGAGTAAGTGTCCTGCAGGTTTCTTTCCCTACCAACCCAGATGTTTGTACTACACATCATAGCATGATCACTGGGCCTGGATTATTGACACATATTTTAACAAAATCCACAATCATTACATGGTATCCCATAAAAAAAAAATTAAAAATTTTTTAAAAAGCTGTGCCATTAAAATGAATGTATCTATTAGCGTCTTTTGCTAACTTGAAATAAGTCAACATGGCCACCAGATTTCCAGAACCTTGCAGACATTGTGTAATTCTCTATACGCCATAGAATGTTAATGCACTATGGAGTGCTGTACATGCACAGGTATTTGTTATTAATTAACTGCTGGATACTGACAGGAAATTAGTAGGACATTTCTTGGTGTGTAAATGTTAAGGCTGAAATGTGTGTTGTGGCATATAGACTGTCCAAGCTAGTTCAACCAGCATTTTTCTTGGAGTGGCGCTTTACATGCTAGAGCCGAGAGAAAGACTTTAGTGGGAGGTTTGAGGGTCTATACAGACACACGCATAAATGCCAAGGATCTTTTCAACACATAAGCACTGCTTTGGGATATGAATAATATGCAGGTTCTTACACAATTATGACTATTCACTGTCTTACCTTCAGTGCTAACTTGCTGCTATGGTAAAGCAAAATTAATAGTTGTTAGCACATTCCTTCGAGCATTTGATTGGAATTTTATATCGCAAAATTAAAATGACAAATTTCTCTTAACTGCATTGAGAGATGTTAGCTTCGTGGTTAAGGAATTGGACACAGGATCCCAAGGTTGTGAATTCAAATCCCAGCCACACCAAGGTGTCACCCCTGAGCAAGGCCTCCAACTCCATAGCTGCTCAGTTGTATGAATGAGAGAAGTGGCTCTGGATAAGGGCGTCTGCCAAATGCCATAAATGTAATAAATACATTATTTGTCATTTTTAATATAGCATATATTTCTTGTTTGTGTTTCCACAATCCATAGAGATTAATACAAAAAAAGTTAACTAGAAAAAGCAAAACCCTCCTCTGATTTACTGTAGATTATCATACTGCTGCTGAAGCTATCCTGGAATATGCACTCTGTCCCCTTCTACATACACCCTTCTTTCTTGTAAGTGCTTTTTCTAGTTAACGTTTTTGTATTAATCTCTATGACACCTCTGATTGGTCAGTGCCATGTTGATTGACAGGGCTGAGAGCAAATCACTACCACCAAGAAAGTAGCGACCATTATACTGAAACTCTGTCAGTACCCAAACTCATAATTTCCTGATAACAGGGCAAACAATTTTTTGTTCCTCTTTAATTGCATTGGTTCTCATGTCTCTTTTTTTTTTCGCTTCATTACCACTTATATTTCCTTCTATCATTCTGTTCCCCTTCTTTTCCTCCTATTGTTCATCCTTTCCATGTTCTGGCTTCTGCTCTTTCTCTGAATGTAGTATTACTCTAACCCCCTTCTCTCATAATTTTTTTCCAGCCAGAGTTTTTGGTAGCGTGCCATATGTCTCAACCGTGCCAGCTTCGACCCAACCCCACCCCCCTTTAGGTCCCTCCCTCCATCCTGCCCTCCATCCTTTCCTCCCCCGGAGGCACCGGCTTTGTAGGCTAATTAGCAGTGAAATTGGTGAATTGCAGGCTTCGGCACAGCGGCATCAACACTTCAGCTGCCACAAGCGCCACTTTAGCCACTGAAAGGGGTGAGATGAGTGAGAGAGAGAGAGAGAGAGAGAGAGAGAGAGAGAGAGTGTGTGTGTGTGTGTGTTTAGGTGCAGAGAAAGTCTATTTTGCATAAGGCTCTTGCTATACTGTGTCATAGAATATGTCCTACAGGTTTGGGTTCTTCTTTCATATCTAGGAATATCATACTCATAATAAATTCTTTGGAAAAAAACTTGATATGTACCCAGTCCTCGTTTGCGCAATATATTGTTTAAGCAACTGCTCAAGCCTTCAGTTTTTTAAATGTTGTGTGCCATATAGAGTTTATCTTTAATGAAATTAGAAAAAAAGTCCAAAATCCCTATGGACATGCATGTCTGGTTGGCACTGTATCCTTAATGACAGAAGGATGAAAAAAAAATTGCCATCCGCTCCATCATTCTCCTCTCCCAATCTCATCTGATCTGATATTAACAGGCCGCATTAAAATCACGCCGTGCGTCGGCGGATTCATTTAAAATTAATAACTGGTAATTATGGAGGAAGTCGCTTCATAGATATGGAGGGAAGGAGACAGAGGATGAAGAGAGTGGTAGGCGGTGTAATGGGAAGAGAGAAGGACTATTATTGTTTGGAGAATTGCCAGGTTCAATACTATCGAATTCATTCTGTCTGTCTTTATTTATAATCAGATTCTGAGAATTAGGTGGGATTATTTGTACACACTGAAACTAGATCACACGTTAAAGCGAAGTGGAAATTAAGTTATTCGCAATTTTCGATTGGTGATGTGACATAAATGAGGGTTAAAGCTTGAAATAAACTTCTCGATACAAATGAAAATCTCTGGCCAAATTAATTGTTAAATTTGTTGCAATAAACCTGTGAGAGCATGATGAGATTCTGTGTGTGTGTGTGTGTGTGTGTGTGTGTGTGTGTGTGTGTGTGTGTGTGTGTGTGTGTGTGTGTATGGATATTAAATAGCGTTCCAATAGTGTTGCAGCTCCACAGTCCCTCTGAGACATGCTGTCCACAAACACTTTGTCATTACCACAGAGGTTAATGAACTCTGGCGGCAGAATAACTCTGCAGGATCAATACTCACACACACACACACGCACACGCACAGTGCACAGACCAGCATTCATTTTAAGGCTTGAATGAATTAGGCCTTCTTTCTCTCACACACACATTTTCTCAGACATTCACACAAAACACACACACACATACACATACAAACATATACATGACAAGACGAACTTTGCCCATGTACCCATTCCATGCTCAGCTCTGTTCAGTCCAACTATCTATCTATCATCTATCTATTTTTTTGTTTATATGGAAATTATGCTTAATCACCCAGATCCTATATCGGAAGCCTTTTGCTTTCTTTTTTCTAAATTCTCTTGCTTTATCTATATATACCCTCTATATACCCACCTCACTTTCTCCCTTCTTTTTCCCTAGTGTGGAAGCATGGAACTGAGTGACACATGTCTGGACTTGCCTTTGCCAATACATGTGTAGGCCATACACATTTCCAACACACACGCACATGCATGCACTGACCCTCACACACACACACACACACGCACGCACACACACACACACACACACACACACACACACACACACACACACACACATTCAAACAAAAAGAAAGAAAAAGAGAAAAAATATATCTGGATCTGCACACACTAACATACACAAATCCAATAAAAATAAACACTAAACACAATCTGCAGTTCATTAACCAGTAAGTAGATCTGTTATCTACGACCAAGTTAACTCGTAGAAGTGCCATGATTCTTGACATTATGATATACTGATCTATTTTATTACATATTATTTTATATTATAGCTATAAATTATTGCAAAAAGATTGAACCACAAGCAATCGAATTCAAATATCACACCATCGACATCTATTCGGTCAAATGAATAT
>NC_060898.1:6755000-6790000 GCF_014805685.1 Silurus meridionalis
ATGAACGTTACCAATTACATTTTGCACCCCTGCTGAAGATGTCATTAAGGTTCAACACTCCTGACCCGCATCTGCTGCCTGTGAGCGACTTTTTAGCACCGCTGGCCTCATTTTCAATCCAAAAAGAGCTTGAATAGATTCCAGAAACTTTGAAAACTTTGAAGTTGAATAAAAATATTGCCACTCTCTGAGACTGAGAGGGCCATCAAATCAGAGTCCTCTCTGAATATTTGGTTTTACTTTATCTAAAATTATTTACTTACATTTTATTTGTCCATTAAATCCTAAATGTTCTTCTACTTTGTGACATGATATTTTATTTGTTAATTGAAGATACTCTTTTTGAAAGATTGCTTTACTACTTTGTCTTTTTTTTTTTTACCCACTTGTTTGATCTTCATTTCATTCTGGCATGTTGAAAAGCTTCTGTGTTGATTTTGGTTAATGCAGTGTTGAGGTGTACAATTTGTATTTTAGGAAATAAAACCTCACAAATCAACTGTTTTTGGCTTTGCACTAACATGTGTCTTGGTGTTAATGACTAGTGCACCTTTGAGCCTACTTTTAATGTGACTCAAATACTCAAGGTACTGTTCAAATTAGATACTATAAGACTTTTACTCAAGTCATATTAGAATAAGTGACTTTTAGATTCTACTGGAGTCAATTTTGCAGTTTTTGCAGTTAGGTATCTATACTTTTACTCAAGTATGATTTTCAGGTACTCTTTACACCTCTGATTATAATTGCCAAAAACAATGTTGGCAAATATTTTTTGACATTCTTTTAGAAATAATATCTGGCAAGAGAAGATTATTTCAAGTATGACATTAGAACAAAACATCTAAAAACTAATTTAATGGGTTATATTTGGTTTGTTGTAGTCTTATAAGAACTGAAAAACGGAACAAATTTCACAATATTAAAAAGGTTTGCTGAGAACATTGCTGCAGTGTAAAAGAAGCCTCTGATGATTGTATCTGTAATCACATTGAAAAAGAATGAAAAATGTAATCATAATATATGATTATCCTGTTTTTAAATGTGAGAGATTTTGTATATGTATTGTGTGTGTGTGTGTGTGTTCGTGTGTGTGTGTGTGTGTGTGTGTGTGTGTGTGTGTGTATGTATGACCTTGCATTTGAATGTGTCTTTGTACATGTTTCATGTAATGCTTCTCTGTGTGTGTGTATGTGTGTGTGTGTGTGTGTGAGAGAGAGAGAGAGAGAGAGAGAGAGAGGGTTTTTTGTGTGTTAATAGGACGATAGGGAGGCGAGGTATGAACAGCCATCGCAGTCATCTCAAACAGCTGTCCTCTTCCCATTCGGCCATTCACTCCAACATGTTTGCATTGTGCTGCTCCACTGTTCCCCCAAAAGAGAGAGAGAGAGAGAGAGAGAGAGAGAGAGGCACCCATCCTCTCTCTCATCCCCCCTCTATCCCCATCTTTCATGCTGTTGCATACTGCCATCTCACTGCTGTCTCTTATCATACCATTCAGAGATATCACACGCTCACATGCGCATACTCTCTCTCTCTCTCTCTCTCTCTCTCTCTCTCTCTCTCTCTCTCTCTCTCTCTCTCTCTCTCTCTCTGCTGCTTTCTTATCATAACACTCAGTGATATGTCCACTTTATCTGTGTGTTCCAGGGGACTGCAGGCTGTTCTAATGCATATTAAATAAATATGTGAGGTTTTTTTGCATACTGGGCACTGCTTCCCACTGCTTCCTGCTCTCTCGCTCTCTCTCTCTCCCTCTCCCTCTCTCTCTCTCTCCCTCTCTCTCTCTCTCTCTCTCTCTCTCTCGTTCACACACACACACACACACACACACACACACACACACACACACACACACACACACATACAGTACACACATGTATGCAGTATAAATATTTTTAGTTCAATTTAGTTATAATGTATAGCACTTTTATCAATAGGCAATGCCACAAAACAGCTTTACAAAAATCTGCATGACGTGTCGATTGGAAGATTTAGACTTAGTCATAGTGTACTGTATATACATATTGTAATCTAGAATGTTTGTGTATGGAGATAATGTATGGTTAATTGGGTCCTCAATATCAGTCTAAAATTAAATTCAATTAAATCTGAAAGGCTTGATTGTGATGTAGAGGTGGTGTTCAGCTTTGGATAAAAAAAGGAAAAAAAAGAAAAGTTAAAACATGAATGAATTAAAAGTGCTAGATATAAATATGGTGTAATTGGTAACAATTATTTTACATGTATACTGTATGCCTGTACCACCGAAGTTAAATACTTTGACTCACGAATAAGATGGTAATGATCATTCTGAAAAAAAGCCAAAAAAAAAGGAAAGGATTTGTAAACATATGTACATACATACATATGGACAATGTATGGACAAAGGTATGGAAAATGTTTGTGGACAGCTCACCATTAGATTCGTATGGGCTTTTTTTAACATCCTACTCCACATTTAGTCCCCTTTTGTTGTTTTAATAAAACTTTTTCACTCTTCTGGGAAGATGCTCCAATAGATATTGGAGTGTGGTTGTTGAGATTCAGCCACAAAAGCGTTAGTAAAATCAGATACTGATGTAGGGTATGGAGGCCTGGGGTTCAGTCAGCGTTCCAATTCATCCCAAAGGTGTTCAAATGAGATCAGAGCTCTGTAGCAGGCCATTCAAGATCTTCCATGTGTACAGAGAAATCTGTTACCTCACCAATTTTTTTCTTATAGTAAATTTGATGTAGCTTGTCATGTTAAACCACAATGAATCTTGAAATGTGTCTAGAAATTTGTCTAGAATTCTAGCAGCTGGAACTACTTTCCAATTTAATGTCATAGAAAAAGGATTCAATGAACATTGAGAATTCAGCCTTAATGTTGTATAGTTATACTTATTAGGATTTCTACATTTTAGGACTAATAAATGATTATTAATTTGGAATTTTAAAAGTGTTAATCGAGTTACAAATTTGTCTATGTATATTTTTTAAATAATGTAACTTTTTTTTGTCTAAATAGTTCACATGAAAGTGTGTGAGATGCTGCTCTTAACAACCTGCTACCAGCATTTTACTTTTTATTATATATTCAAAAAACTTTAATACTATTTTTGTCAAATACTAATAATTAATTTTATTGAAGCCCATCACAGTTTTCATTTCCATTTATGCCATTTTGACAGACACCTTTATCCAGAGTGACTATAATTATATCATTCAAACATTAAGCTGTTAAGGGTAAAGGGAGCAGTGACAGCATGGTGTTACTGGGATTTAAACTCACAAACTTTAAATCAGAAATCTAGCATCTCATCGTTTCATCCGATCCACTGATTTATTTATTATTTTTTAAATATTATTTCAAATTGGGACAATCCATTTTTTGAAAAGAAATCCTATTCTAACATTTATTTATACACTTTTTATTCTTTTTTTAACTGTACTGTATGTGATATTCAATCAGAAACATGGCAGCTCTCCTATCATAGTACATCTAATTTCTGTGAGCAATAAGATGCTTTTTAGGACTTTTGGGTGGGTTTTTACTGGATACATATTAAACACAAGCATCATGTTTGATTAAATAAAAGCATTATAGATTTGCATGATTCATCCTGACTATACATAAGGCTGTGGAATTATAATAGCAATCTCTGTGTGTGTATATGTGTGTGTGTGTATATATATATATATATATATACATACATATATATATATATATATATATATATATATATATATATATATATATATATATATATATGTGTGTGTGTGTGTGTGTGTGTGTGTGTGTGTGTGTGTGTGTGGGTTCAACCGGTTAACCTGCCATCGTTTGAAGTCTACAATACAGCTGCAGTGATAGTAATCTTCATCCCACCTCCCCCTTAATCACACACACACACACACACACACACACACACACACACACACACACAAGCGATATCAGTGCTATACAAAGTGCCTCATCCGGAGTGATAGCGCCTTCTCCAGGTTAGAGGTGCCGACATGTGGCTTAGGATTAGGGGGCTTAGCCGACTTCCTGATAACACGGCTGAGGTTGCAAGGTCAAAGGTCACGGGATGTGGAAGATCAGGGGTTTTCCGAGCCAATTGACCGAGATTTGTGTGTATGCATGTGCATGCCCTGTAAGGTCTGTTACGGTGTGTTCTACAACACTTAATTAAAATTCAGGCAGTTCTTTCTTGTCTTACAATTCATGCCATTTAAGAATCTTTCCACATTAGAAACAATTAGGGGCTATGCCTAGAATAGATCTTTCTAATACCTACATATAGACAAAGTACAGCTGTTCTTCACATAAACACACGATATTCACTCATGCTTTTAGGCCGCCACATGAAATGAGTCATTAGCTAGACTAATTTTTTTTTATGATATTCAAATTGAATAGCTGCATATTAACCTGGATATCATAATTGGACACTATTTATTGCAGCATTTCTAGTGTTGCTTTTCCAAACATCGTATTTTATTATCCATTCGAATTATGGTTCTGGTAAGAAAAATATTTCTATATCTATAATTGTTGATTTCATATCCTGTGAACCCAAAATGGACTAAAACACTGCAATAAAACTGGAGCCATTCTTTTTTTAGGCACCATAATTTTACTTCACACTCCTCCATAGTAGCAAAGCTAAATTTTCACACTACATCTCATCCTCTTATTCCCGCTTCTTCTACTTACTCTCTCTCTCTCTCTCTCTCTCTCTCTCTCTCTCTCTCTCTCTCACACACACACACACACACACACACACACACTGCCTCTCAGTTATCTCCTCTCCTCCGTCCTCTGCAATAATTACTATGTGCAGCTGAGATAATTCTGAGAAACGGAGGGGCGAAGACGAATGAAAGGAGCAGCGGCTGTGGCTTCTTGCGCCACGGTTCCTTATCTGACCTTGGGCAGAGGCGTTCTTTGTTAGGCAAATCTCACAACCAAGCGAGAGCGAACGAGGGAGGGAGGGAATATTTTTTACAGGGGACGATAGCAGGACGAGAGGAATGTCTGGAGAGGGATGAAGGAGGTGGAATGGAGGGAGTGGAAGACTTGGGGTGGGGGAGTGGGAGTGGGAGGGGGAGAAAGAAATAAGGGAATGAAGGCAGACTTCATTTTTTTTTAAGTATTGCCAGTAACACAAAGCACCTCTAGTCAATAAAACTCAACATTCAGAAAGGAGATGAGGAGAGAGAGAGAGAGCGTGTGAATAAAGCAGACTTTTTTCAGCATTTCCTGAGACACACAGCACCTCTTGTCAATAAAATTTCACATTCATAATGTGATGATAAGGAGAAAAAGAAAGAGATAAAGAATTGAATCAGTGGTAGCACTGGATGGTTTTTTTTTGTGCCCAATCACTGTAAATGTGTTGCTGGGACACCTGGCTCTCTTTCGCGTCTCCATTTTAGAAAAGCTCTTGTGAAGGAGAACAATTGATGAATGGGATTTTAACAGGGCCAGTAGAAAACTGCCTTTAATGCTTTTCCAATTAGGTTTAAGAAAGAGTTGAAACTTATGACATCAAATCCACTCGGTATGACTTGCAAGTTCAGTTTTGGATTGTCTTTATTATAATAATCATAATGCCATTTTTTTTTTTACCTTTCAATTCAGAGGATGGCAGGACTCCATTGACCACTGAAGGACCACCCTTGTGAAAAGCCCTCAACTGTTCAGAGTGGTGCTAAAAGCATCTCCCAAATAAATAAAGCGAGTTTGACAAGCACCAAATTGTGATGGCTAGACGACTGGGTCAGAACATCTCCAAAGCTGCAGCTCTTGTGTGGTGTTCCCAGTCTGCAGTGGTCAGTATTTATCAAAAGTGGTCCAAGGAAGGAACAGTAGTTAACCGGGGACAGGTCATGGGCAGGCAAGGCTCACTGATGCATGTGGGGAGCGAAGGCTTTCCTGTGTGGTCCGATCCAACAGATGAGCTCCTGTAGCTCAAATTGTTGAAGAAGTTAATGCTGTTAATGGTCGCTGGTTCAGAACTGTTTTGGCAGCAAAAGGGGGACCAACACAATATAAGCCAGGTGGTTTATATTAATAGGTGGCCATAAAGTTATACCTGGTCGATGTGTGTGTGTATATATATATATATATATATATATATATATATATATATATATATATATATATATATATATATATATATATATATATATATATTTTCTTTGTTTTTTTTTTGTTTGTTTTTTTTTTACTGTCTCTTTATTTTACATATTTCATTTTGGTGTTGTCTTAGGAGGGGTATATTATGTCTTTAAGAAAGTATAGCAGAAAGAAAAAGAATTGTGGGGATTAAATAAAGTTGCTTCTCTCCCTTTTTGTTTTTTTTTATAAAATTTCCAATTAATAAAAATTGTGCCCTTGCTAATTCTAGTCTGTTATCTTTATTGAAAATGCAGCGTGATAAATTTAACACCTGAACCCTCTGTCACCTAAACCCCACATCTTGCAATCCAAATTTTGCTTATAGTGCATACACATACACGGGGCAGTGTATACGTCTCAATGAAAGTGCTATCTGCCCTCTGCTACATGCATGAGCTCTCAGATGCCCATAACTACCTAGTGTGATTGAAAGTCTGTTTTGAATGGCAATACTTCTCCTGTCTCCTGAACACAGTTTGCTATGACATTGTTTATACCTAGAAAATCTACAACAATATTCTACAATATATCAGGTTCTTTCCCATGTATGCGTAACCCTTTTTTCGTCAAACATGCTGATGTCCGGCCAAATAGTTTAAATGTGGTCTCTTATCATGACACTTGATGCTGAATGCAGCTGTATTAATGATGGCTGAGGTTCAGGCTATGCATTTTCTCAGATATTCTCAGAAAGTGGTGTTTATACGTTAAATTCAACAACCACAAGTATCAACTAAACTGCTATTCTACAACTGTTTTCCTTGCGACCTGTTTTTCCTCCTCACTGTGTTAGAGTATATCTTTAATTAATACATACTCTAACACAGTGAGGAGGAAAAACAAATACATTCTTCAAATAAGAATGTATTTATGTATGAAGGGTCTTGTATTTTGTTTTGTTTTTTTCTTTTCAAAATAAATTTATTTTGTGTGCTACGAATAAGCTGTAGTTTTGAGTAAGGCATACTCAATTTTTTTTATATTACCTGTATTCTGTGGATATTGCCTAAAAGTGCTTCAGCTTTAAAATCATTAGTCAATTTTAAACATAAAATATTTTAGGGGTATCAATATCAGCTAAATCTTAATATTTTGTTATTTGTATCAATTTTGGTGAAAACGTTTTCTAATCGTCCCATCTCTAGTATTAATTCCTTTTAAAGTGCGTGTGTTATTTTTCATCACATTGTCTGATTAAATAAAGTGAAGGTGAACAAAAATCTATCTCTTTTTTTGTGATGAAATTGTTTTGTTTTTGTCCCATGGTAACAGCTGACCAAGATGTTTGTGCACAACATGTCATTTTTTTTTTCACCCCAGAGAAAACAGGACATAGTTAGGAAAGCAACAGTTCTTAGGAACAAATATATATAATGTATATTTAAAATATTCCTTAAGAGATTGGCATATATTTTATAAAGTAAAGGCTTATATTATATATAGTTTTTATGAGAATAATTGTATTAAATTTAATTACTGTGCATTTTGAATTGTGTCCTTGCTCATTAGAGTCATTTTGGTGGGCACTACATATAATTATTAATTATTAATTAATTATTAATATGATTAATCCCAATGTCCCATTTGCCAGCTTGTATGAAGGTCTGCCTAATGTGTCTAAGCATGCATGTGAGAACACCAACATGCTGTACTGTGTGTGTGTGTGTGTGTGTGTGTGTGTGTGTGTGTGTGTGTGTGTGTGATTTCAGTTTCAACGTGTGCTCTTTTGAGCCTCAACCATAAATTCCCATCAACTGTATAACAAGTGCCCTTTTCCTTTAATTACTCTCCCTTTCACAGGACCAACTCATGCACCTTAGCCACAATTTACACTTTTTATAAAGAAAAACATAATTCATCATAAAAAAAACTTGTTCTTCTTCTCCCAGCACTTTTCAACCTCTCTTTGGAACTTGTCTTCATATAAATCTCATAGTCTCTGTATACATGGTGAATGTCCCTGGCAGTTAACTAACCCCAGAGGACTAGCAAAAGCTTAGCACTGGGAGCTTTTATTTGCATCTTTACTGAATGAGAGCTTACGTCGGCTTTTGTACGTGAACACTAAGTGTTTAGAAGGCTGAAGGGAACTTGTTCAAAGACAACCACTGCACCAAAGAGTTTTGCATTTTCCTTGAGATGAGATTCTTTGTTCCTGAAACAAGTTTCCATCACCGTTGTATGTCATGGCAAATAAAAAAAATAAAAAAAACTTTTACTGGACAGACTGGATGTGGTTTTTTTTTTATGTGTATCCGGGAGTATCCTGGCCCAAGCTACATTCTGATCTTAAACTTAACTTCATCTTAAATTATTATTTTCCCAGATTTGAATGTGCATTGAAAAAAAGTGTAGTCCCAAACTTGTTTTGTTAGCAAAAACCTGTCTAAAATCGAAATCTAGTCTAGATCATTAAAGATCAGTAACTAATAAGTAACAGAATATTAAGTGAAGAGGTTGCAAGCATAGCTGTAAAAGACTTTTATATAGAAAATATGTACAAATATATGATGTGCAAACTAGACTGGCATCATCTTAGGCATCTTGAAGTAACATTTGTTCATAAGTGCGATACTTTGTTTTGGGTAGATTTTGTAGTGCAGGAACTTAAAGACTAAACAGAGACCAAGGATGAGTTGGTATCATACCTATAATCTTGTGGTATTGATAAGGAATTAATCATCTTTTATATACAGATTAGCATGGTGGTGCAAAGGTTCCTGGGTCCTTCGTTCAATTCTGAGCATGTGTTTCTGTCGGCATGCTTTTCCAGCATTTCTTTGGGTTCTCTGCTTTCCAAAACCAATTCTCTTTCCTTGTGCAAGGATGTTCCCAGAATTGGCCCTGGGATCCATTACAACACTGACAACCCAGTAATGCATTTGCAGAAGATGAACGAATGAATGAATAAATGATAGATCCAGTACAAATTTGACCTTTTGTTGCTGAATATAAAAAATAGAAGTGGTAAAGCTAAAGGTTGTTGTAGCCCCAGGGGTTGTATCCCGGGGCATCTACATCTGGATCACTGCCCCTTTCAGACCAACCTGCTTCAAAGCTTTACCCCTCAACTACTTATTTCAACCCCTATCTATTAATCTCCCCCTCCCAACCTGACTGTCCCCTTTCAGTCCACACATCTCTAAGTCCCAGCCAAACAAACAGGAGGTTGTAGGGGCTAATGATGAACACAGACGGGGTGAAAGAAGAATCTCTGAAAGGACCAAGCCATATTGATAAAGAAGCACCAAGCTGATGGAGAGGGTTTCACCCTTCCATTTTCTGTTCTCTCTAAAGCCATAGGTGATAAAAACACTGACCGTTGCACCCTGCTCAGTCGAATGATCTTCGGTGGCCCTTTTGTTTGTTGAGTCATTCTCTTAATATCGATATCCACATTGTTTGGGAACAAGGAATGCATTTTCCCACAGTAGCTGTCCCACTGAGCCATTCCTGTTCTTCTGCTAAAGCTTTGATTAGCTCCAATGTATTGTGATCAGATTCATGAGCTTAGTACTAGAAGCTTTTATGTGTGTCCGCAGTGAATGAGTGACTACGTTCACTTTTGTATTTGAACATTGGGTGTTTTAGAGGCTAAAGGTAATTAGATCAAAGATTTCCACTGCTCCATAGAGTTCAGCATTTTTTTGGGGTACATAGGATTCTTTTGTAGTCTAAACAAGATTCAATCGTAATGACTTGTCACGTTGAACATATCTCTTATCAAGCAGATGTAGCATTATAAAACTCTTATTTTTACACTGGCAGTTTTCCTCAAGGGTGTATTCAGATGTCCTGATGTCTGACGACGTGTAGTTCAGCCTGAAATGCAATGGTATATTTATCTTTGCAATATTTAGTAAATTATGGATGATTGAATTATAGTGATATGAAATATTTGGTTTTTATGTGTGGTGTTCCTCAAGGTTGTATCTTTGGTCTTATATCCTATTATTTGAACATTATTTATTTATTTTAAAACATTAACATCAGATAAACATTAACATCAGATAAATTAATATTATTGAAATTACTTTTGAGTCACTACACTCAACAAACTACTCTGTAAAAATCATTTTCATTCAACTTGTTAATTCGTGAATTTGTTTGTAAACTAGTAGGCAGGTTTCTTTACAGAAATAAGTATGAAAGCATTGACTTGACCAAATATCTAGTTGTTGCTCTCTTGAAGAAAATTGTATTATATAATTGCAGTATGTAGTCATCAAATCAAATACTGAATTATTGTCAATCACTCAATGTTGAGGTTTACACTTCTACCTAGTGATGCTAATAGTAATGTAGCAGCCCAAAATGAAGGTAACTTGATTCTTTTTTTTAATTATTTTGTAAATTTTATATTGTTTCCCTATTTAAATTTTTACCAATTTCTTTTTACATTTTATGTTACAGAGTAGTCATAAAAAGCATTTCACTATGCGTCATACTGTGAATAATTATGTATATGACAAAAACATTTTAATTTGAATATATATTTGCACCATATAGCATTGGGTAGCATTTTTTGTTGTTGTTAATCAGACAAACACCTGATGACCAGCCCTAACTGCAAATGAAAAGCTTTCGATTCTTGCAGAGGCAAATTTATTCTTTCTTTTTTCTTTATTTATTTTATCTCTTTATTATTTAATTTTTTATCTTTTTTTTTTTTTTTCAAATTTGCTTGCTTGCTAATTCCATCTTACTGGTCAGCTCTCTATTATAATATAACAGCTGTATGCTGTGTCCACACTACACTTTTCGACCCTTTCCTGACCTCCTCAGTAAATAGTAAATGAAGAAAGCATTTACATTTTTAAAAGCTGCCTGGTTTGCAGTGGCACCATATACACAAACAGATTGTATTTTTTTTTACATCAGATTCACAGCAGGTCTCTGTAGAAACTTTACATGTTTGAAATGTGGCATGACTGCAGCCTTTTATGTGCTACCTACAAAACAAATAAAGCCTCTTCCTGAGCTGCTGATCAGGCTGTATCACAAAATAGCGCTATACTTTCTCAGGAAAACATGCATACCCTTTAAAATTATGCATACATCAGTTCACAGACTCCCATGATTGGCTAGTATCACTGTGATCGAAAAGAGAGAAAGAGAGAAGACATCAAACCCAAACAGCACAGCAAATAATTTGGATGGCTGTGATAACATTTCAAGTCAAAACCAGTAGGCTTTCATTGACATTCCATCCATATACATTAAAACGAAACCACATTCCCTCAGGACCAAGATGCTACATAAAACAACATAAATTAACAAAAACACAAAACTACACAAAACCTATTTGCACATTTGTGACTTTTAGTGCAAAAAACAAACAGAAAACAGTGGGATAAACATAGTGACACTGCAGTACTGACCAATACAGTACAAAGGATTTGTATTAGTGCAGGTGGATTTGTCTATAAAATCATAAATACTGTACATATAAACACTGAATTTGTGCCAAATAACAATTATGTGCAAACTAATTTTTTTACAGTAAATGTCTGTTCAGTTGTGTGTGTGTTTGTCTGTGTGTGTGTGTGTGTGTGTGTGTGTGTGTGTGTGTGTGTGTGTCAGACCAGTCTCTTTGTGTTGAGGAGTCAGATGGCTTGCGGAAAGAAACTGTTATACAGTCTGGACGTGAGGGCTCAAATGCTACGGTACTTTTTTCCAGACGACAGGAAATTGAAATGTATGTGTGAAGGGTGTGTGTGATCGGCCTCGATCCTGGTGGGTTTGTGGATATGGTGTGTGGTGTAAATGTCCATGTTGGAGGTTAGAGAGACCTCGGCGATCTTCCTCCCTACCCGCTGTAGGGTCTTGCTATCCGAGATGGTGTAATTTCCAAACCAGGCATTGATGCTGCTCGGGATGCTCTCGATTTTCCATCGGTAGAATGTTCTGAGGATGTGTGGTGGCCTTCCTCAACTTTCTAAAGACGTAGAGACTTGGGATTCTACTTTTCAATTAAATTGAGTTAAATTATTTTTTATTTGCATTGCACTTTTAACAATGGACATTTTCTCAAAGCAGTTTTACACAGATAATGCAGTCATAAAGAAATTGATAAGTTGTCCCTCATTACTGTAAGTTAGTCCCTAATGAGCAAACCAGTGGAGACTGTGGCAAGGATAAACTCCCTGAGATGGCATAAGAAAGAAACCATGAGAGGAACCAGACTCAAGAGGAACCAGACTCAACCAATCTTTATCTAGGTGGCACCGAAAGTCGATTTATTGCAGTTAAATGTTGTTAAGGTGTGCAGTGTTAGGTGATCAAATGCAATCTGTAGTCCTGAGCCATTGTAGCAGACTGTTGACATTCAGTAATGTAATGAAATGAAATGATATGAAATAAAATAAAATAAAATGAAATACACTTTATTGTCCCCAATGTGTACACATTAACAAGACCGTTGAATCAACAAACAACAAAAACATTAACAAAAGCGCTTATACATCATTTAAAATTCTGATTACCATTGGTATAAAAGACTTTTTAAAACGATTATACCTACACATTTACTGTCTTCCAGAAGGCAACAGTTCATATTCTGTATGCAGTGCATGAAATGAGTCAGCTAAGATTGTGTGTACTTCCATTAGAACCAGTGTTTATACAGTGACGCAAGGGATAAACCTTTCTCCCAATGGTCCATCGTTAATTTTACCATGTATGCAAGCTTAGACTTTACCTGAATTTAAAGGTTGCCAAACCATACCGTAAAGCCATACCTAATTATGCTTTCTATAAAACTCTCTCCCGATAAAACAAACACGATTTTCTGCTACTCTACAAAAAGCCAAAGTCTATGCAGAAAATATCATCTTTGCTGAGTACAAGAACAAATTGTATCCACATAATACAGATTTGTATACAAATAATTTTATTATCCATATGGATACCCAGGTACTTATAGCAACGTACTTGCTTAAATTACATTTAATGTATAAACACTGGTGTGGGGTCGCCTATTGCTCTAGGGTCTAAGATCATCTTCTCTGTCTTTTTGTGTTTAAAATAAGATGATTTAGATCACACCACTCTACAAACCTTAATACCTCTCAAAAAGTAAACTGACAAATTAGTATTCTCGTACAGAAGACTAAGTATCGCTGTCATCCAAAAATTTCACTATAAAATTAGTAGAATCACAACTTGAACACTTATTAGTATACAATGTTAAAATGATAGAAGAACAATGAGTGACTGATTCTGACCTGTTGGGTACAATTAGTCAAAAATGGAAGATACCACCTAATTAAAAAAGGATTTACATTCAATGGGTCCAATTTTGAAATTAAAAGGTGGTGCATAATGCTATTAAAAGCAGAACTAAATTTAACAAGTAAAGAACCAATCCTCAAAACTCCTGTGTTGCTCTGTAATTCCAGGCCGTTGAAGCAAAACCATCCAAAACTTTTCCCCCCTAGACAATGAATCTTGGTGTCTGCTCTCATCCAGGTCCACATCCTCATCCCAGCATGCTGGATTATACATTATCAATCTAATTTGGGTCCCGTCAACCGAACAAGCTAAAGCCTGCACCTAAGGGGTTACAAATAACCCAGCAGAGTTAAAGTATAGGTATATACGTTAACCATAAACCATAATTTGTTAATAATAAATGTAGTATGGAATGGGTAAATGTGATGCACTCGAGTTCTTTCCCCATATTTATCATCGCCATTAAGCACGCACACAAATAACCACATATACAACCTACATTTGTTGTCATTTTCCTAATGTTACAGGATAGGAACAGAGTGCTTGTGCAGCTGCAGTAAATGAGTTGCCCAAACGGCTCTTGGTAGTAATTACCTAAATGGGCTCATTCAAAACCTCTTCTTTGTAGAATCAGTTAATTAATTAGCTGTTTCACTGACAGGATAATGGTGAAAGCATGCTAAATAGATTACTGAGGAACTTGATTTATTGTTGAAAACCACCCCCCTGATTCTGTTTATCTCTCTCGCTCAATCTTTTTTTTTTCCCTTCTTCTTCTTTCTCAGACTGACACCCTTGTCGTTTTACTATCTCTATCGCCCACGCACACACGCTTCAGGAGGCGCACAAACATAAAATTAGCTATCTGATCAAATACATTGGATATATTTTCCTTTTCTTTCTTTAAACACGATATTCAGTGGATCTATTAATACCTTAGCTTTTATATAATGTAAGGATGTCAGAGTATTAAGGCATTTATTAACGGCACGGTAAATGATTCTGCTGTTGTTAGGTGTCAGGACTGTATGTGAGGTATCCTAAATATGCTGGGTCGCTTGCTATCAATCATTATTTGTGGGAAACAAAAGTGTTGAATGTATCACATGATATCTGCTTTCCTGATTGGAATGTCTTTTTTATTTATGTAGAAATTCTGCGCAGTAAATCAAAGTAGACTAGCATCATGACCTAGCATCATGTTAAATATTTGCTTCAGCACTTTTTTCAAACTCGGCAATCAACAATAATCAATGTTTAAGGTTAAAAAGAATAACAGACACAAGAAATGTAATTACATTGTGGTCACATGTGCTGCTAATATTGTTTAGTTTGTTGTTTGTAGCACTTGTTGCTTATCAATAATTCACCAGGCATTTCAAGCTAAAGACATTGTATGTTTATTACTACTTTGAAGCATAGACATTTAATTTGTGAAAATGTGTTACTGGTTGTCAATTCTTTTATTCTTTCATTACACATGGAAAGAGAATTCAACCCAGATTATACACCCGGCTATTGTAGGAAACGATGAACGCACATGTTTACACACTCGTTTGTATTTGCAGTCCTCCTACGTGCATGTTTTTGGACAGTTGAAAGAAACCAGAGGCCCAGACAGCACTACAGACACACAGTGACCCAAAATTTAGCTTTAACAGGTACCAATGTAGAGCCTTAATGTTATATTATTGAGGAAAGATGTAGATAGATAGATAGATAGATAGATAGATAGATAGATAGATAGATAGATAGACGGACGGACGGACGGACGGACGGACGGACGGACGGACGGACGGACGGACGGACAGACAGACAGACAGACAGACAGACAGGCAAAAGTGGGGTAACATTATGACATTATAACATTATGACCGGGAAAGTAAATAAGCTAAAGGATTTGAGTGAGTTTGACAAGGGGCGAATTATGATGGCTGGACGACTGGGTCAGAACATCTCCAAAACTGCAGCTCTTGTGGGATGTTCCTGGTCTGCAGTGGTCAGTATCTATCAAAAGTTGTCCAAAGATTGAACAGTGGTGAAGCAGCGGCCAAGACTCATTGATGCAAGTGGGGATTGAGGGCTGTCCCGTGTGGTCCGATCCAACAGAAGAGCTACTGTAGCTCAAATTTGTGAAGCTAATGCTGTTAATGCTCGATGGGTCAGGAGTTTTGGCAGCAGAAGGGGGACCAACACAATATTAGGCAGGGGGGCATAATGTTATGCCTGGTCGGTGTAGATAGATAGATACATAAATAGCTACAGCTGAATCAGTCCTTTAGTAACAGTTCTTTTGAGATTTCTCTGAGATTCTGTTTACATCATTAATACAAAGTTCTTAGCAACGTGCCATGCCAAGTGCAGTGATGGGACTGGGCTCCTCAAAGGGTTAAATAAAAATCGCACTTGGATAAACACATAGTGTCAAGAACATCAGGAATTCTTAATGAAAGCCTACGTGAGATAAACAGATGACACGCCGCTCATCTGTTTATTCCCGGCTATGCTGGGTTTTATTTTGGTAGTGTCAAATCGCACTCTTTTGTTGCAAGCGTGTTTTCTAAATTAGCGCCATGAGCGGTTTGTTAGAGTGTTATTGTGTTTTTTTTGTGCTTCAAAGCCTTTTGTCATCTGTTATTCGTTTTGCACTATTTCCTACTTTCCAGCATTTGCAATTGTTAGAGCTTGAACTTTAAAAATCTAAGACATTCCAGACCTCACAGAGAGACTGAGAGTTTTATGTGGGACACCAATGTAGATGTTCAGAATCCAGCATATTACACATTCAACATTGTGTATATCATATGTGTTTAGAAAAAACACGTGTGTGTGTGTGTGTGTGTGTGTGTGTGTGTGTGTATGTGTGTTGGTGTACAAGAGAGAAAATCCCTTGATTAATCAACAAAGAGTGTGCAAGCTCTCCTGCCGAAGCCAATCAAAGTGAGAGCAGATCAGGTTTTGGTGCGTATTTTTTTTTTAAACCTAAATCCTCTTGTTCCACCGGCGGAATCCGGAGAGCCTGCTTTTTTCTCCTTTTCGTGCGCACAAAAGCCGACACTAACGCGCTTTCACAGTGACAAGGAACGGGAGGGCTGGGTTCTTTCTCAAAAACGTCTGACGAGAGGTGTGAATGGACTGCCTTTCTCCTCCACTAATTCCACACACACACTTCTCCCCATCCCCATCCCACATCTGAACAACAAACAACAGAGAACAAGTGAAAACAAGGGATCCTGAAAGGCTTAGCGAGCTTGTAATCCTCGAGCACTTCTGACCCCTGTGTTGCCGTCTAAGTCTCCTACCCGCCTTCCTCACAAGCCCCCCACCACTACCACAGCTCATTCAGGGCCTGTTGATGTGTGTCTATATTCATCCTGGGTCCCCCCACCAAACATCCTAAAACTAAGTTTCGCCTGTTTAAGAAGCCACGAATCCCTGCTTTGAAACACCTTTGAAAAAAGGGCCTAAGTAGCCTAAGTAGAGAAGGGGCCAGTGGTGTTTCTTTTCTCTTGGCATTTAATTCGCCTTTAGAGGCCGCCTTGTTAACACGATCTCCCCTCGCCTCTTTTTTCCCCTCCTTCTTGCTTCCCTCTCCTCTTTACCCCTCTCGTTCTTTCTTGCATCACGTACCGACTTCAAAGGCCTCCCAAAAAGAGAAAGTCACTTCATTCTGTTCTTTGGTTCTTCTACTCCTCCTTATGTTCTCCGAGGTGCTCCTTCCCTCATTCCTGCGTTCCTTACCCCCCTTAAGCAGCAGAGGAGAAATCAGCTCACTTTCTTTCACTGCTTTGCATTTGAAAAAAGAAGTAATTAGTAGGAACGGGGGGTTGGGTGTGGGTTGGTGTAAGAGTGTGTGTGGCGGGGGAATTGAGAGCTCTACATTTGCTGTAATCTTGCCACCCATCAAAAATCCACCTGCTCTTGGTAACCAAGTCAAAAATACTTCAAGGCAAATAATCGTTCCTCTGTAAGACATTCCATTATACAAAAAAAATTTAATTTTTATCAAAAAAATTGTTTATTAGATCATCAGTAAGACGAGCAATGCTCACACACACACACACACACACACACATATGTACATTGTGTCAGAGGTGTGCGTTGAACATTGCTTGTCACAGCTGCCCTCGCTCCCTTGTGCTATAAGAAGAATGTGTGAGCCAGAGATATGGAGGGCTCTGTGTGTGTGTGTGTGTGTGTGTGTCCACTTAGTCCTCAGGCAAGATGGAGCTGATAACAGGCTTCAGCATTATCGCAGCTGAGCAGACGATTAAACACGATGCACAAACGCACACACACACACACACACACACACACACACACACACACACACACACACACACACACATACACAAAGGCCACTCACCTTGAGTGATGCATACCCTGAACATTACACCAAAAGTCCAGGTGCATACATAAATTGCAAACAAAAATTAACTTGTGTCTATTAAACACTGATAATTGACAAGCTTAACATAAAAACAAAGGCTAATTTTAGAAAAGTTGAGGCCACCAATGAGAACGTAAATATAATGTATGATGTACAAGCAGTAAGGAAATAGAACTGTGTCTGCAGATGAATATTAAAGGTACAATATATCGCAATGTTGCTTTGTGAACTAGTATTTAAGTGATTCGAATGGCTTGATTGTTAAAGCTATGCAATTAGATGACAGAAGCATCTGAAGGTGCATGTCTTGAAACTGCAGACATGACATCATGAGAACAATGCATGAATTATTCACGTGAGAAAATCACATCTGAAAAAGGAACTATCCTGTGAAACATTAACGTGTGATGTTTAAAAAGACTGAAATGTGAATTTTTTAGATCAATTATTCTGCACATCTGCCCATAATAACCAATAACTGTCTATATATATATATATATATATATATATATATATATATATATATATATATATATATATATATATGTGTGTGTGTGTGTGTGTGTGTGTGTGTGTGTGCGTTTTAAAAATAGGTAATTTTAATGTTAATAACCTGTCAAGGGGTGAGATATATTAGGCAGCAACTGAACAGTCATTTCTTAAAATTGATGTGATAGAAGCAGAAACATATACCAATTAAAACCCTATTTTGGCACTTTTATCTTCACTACTTTTTACCTGCTGACTGGTGGGCTCTTTTTTGCTTTACATTTGTGGCTTCTCCATTCCTGATCTCCCCGCTTATATCCCCTGCTTGACATTTCAGCTGTGACAAGCAAATCAAACGACCATCCTGACATCCTTCAATTATACAACGGTAACAATAAAAGAGATTTTAACTGGTAAAAAAAAAACTATTACTGGGATGCATTTATGTCTCAATAAAATGTTAAATGTATACCAGATTTAATGATAGCTATAGTAGAAAGCAGCTTTACAAAAATCTGAATATGTATATTTAGATCACTAATGACCAAGCCAGAGGTGACAGTGGCAAGTAAAATACTCATTGAGAAGACATGAGGAAGACACTGTGTGAGGAACCTCACATTTCTCTCGAGAATTTCCTGGCATAAAGTGGAACTCATCATTATCCAAATTACTGCAAGTTTGCTAAGACCTTTATCTACAAATTAAGCCAAAATCATTACCCCTCCACAGTCATTCTTACTAGTTGGTATAAGGTGTTTGTGATTATGCCCTGTATTTCGTTACCACCAAACGTGTCACTGTGCATGACGACCAGATTTATCCACTTTGGTCTCATCAATTCTAAAGATATTGTTGTAAAACATTTGTGGATTTTCAGTTGCAGTCGTGCATTTTTTTGTTAGTTTAAAAAAAAAAGGGGGCTTTTTTTCTAGCCATGCTCAGTCACTTTCTAATTGTGATTTTGTTAACACAAAATTGTAATTGCTTACTGAGGCCTGTAGGTAACATGTGGCTCACATAAACATTAATGATCTGACATTGGATTGAACTTGGTGGGATTCACACTCCTGAGAAAATTAGCTGTCTAAAACAGTCCTTCTCACTGTAAATTAGTCCATTTCAATTAGTTTGGAGATGGACTTATAAGGAATCCAATATTGATGCAAAAAATACAGTTGCTGCTCTGAAGTCATAGCTGTAACCCTTGGATTAAATTTAATGGGATGCACGCTCCTGAGAAGATTTGCAATTGTGGGAAACAGTTCTCACTGTATATTAGTACATTTCAATTAGTTTAGAGATGGCCTTATAACCCATATCATATTTTAGTGAAATGCAACAATTGCTTCTCTGACATCATGGCTGTTGACATTTTTTCTTGTCATGATGTACAGTAGATACACATCTCCACCCTTGTGCTCCTAAATACCAACTTGCCAGAGGTTCTGCTTTTAGAAAGATAGTCACACTTCTTAATGATCTTGTGCATTTCATTAGTAACACCTGGCTGCTAATTACTCTCTAGTTGATGACTGTGGAAATAGAAACTGTGTATTTATTTATTTTCCGTCTGGGTCCTGAAAGCTGGTTAATTTGTTGTGAAACTATTGCAAAAAAATTGTTGTTTGTTTGCTGATGTTGTTTGTTTGCATATATAAATTGGCAAGACCACCCAACTGAAATATAGGAACTGATAAATATAATATTTGGAGAGCATACTTTTGTCTAATCCTTGCATTCTCACTTATTTGCCTGATAGGTAACTGGATTTTAATGTAAAGGTAAAACTAAAAACACGGCATTAATACATTTATGAGACTCCAACTTTTGCTTGCTAGTTCATTTTAATTAACATAGCTGTGTATGTCAACAGTGCAAAGTAATGAAGAATGTGTTAGAGAAGTGAAGAAACGAGTACAGGCAGGGTGGAGTGGGTGGAGAAGAGTGGCAGGAGTGCTTTGTGATAGAAGAGTATCTGCAAGAGTGAAAGGGAAGATTTATAGGACTGTGGTGAGACCTGTGATGTTGTATGGATTAGAGACAGTGGCAATAAAAGACAGGAGGTGGAGCTGGAGGTAGCAGTGCTGAAGATGAATTTTTTGTTGGTGGTTATGGTTTGTTGGGAGTGACAAGGATGGACAGGATAAAAAATGAGTTTATTAGAGGGACAGCACATGTAGGACGTTTTCGAAACAAAGTGAAGGAGGTTAGATTTTGGTAGAAGACATCAACAGGAGAATGCTCAGGATGGAGCCGCCAGTAAGGAGGAAAAGATGAAGGCAAAGGACGAGGTTTATGGATGTAGTGAGGGAAGACATACCGGTAGTTGGTTTAAAAGAGGCAGATGTAGAGGAAAGAGTAGTATAGAGGTGGATGTTCCGCTGTGGTGACCAATAATGGGAGCAGCTGAAAGAAGAAGAAGAAGAAGCTGTGTATGTAGTAAAAATATTATTAAATTTTTACAATACATGAAGCTCCACTCTGAACTGAAATATAAATCAACATTACAGCTCTATATTTGGGAGGGTTCCATTTTATTGAGTTTTAAGCTTTCTGGAAAATTCAATGACAAAATGTCACACAGGAAGAACCGATCTAAAGTGTGATCAGGAAACAGGCTGGAACCAGAACATATGTATTTGTTAAAAAAGAAAAATAATCAAAAAAATATTAAGAAGATTAAAATAACAATCTTAAATCAAACACAGATCAGACCAAGATCAGGCAAGATAATTACTATGTCAGGACATAGACTTACTCTCAAAACTTTGCAAAGTTTGAGAAAGAATTGATGACTTAATAGAGCTTGTGACAATATTAATTGAAAGATTAATGGCTAGTATTAATATCTAATAGACAGGGGATGTCTTACAGTGAAAATCTGTATGACACACTACTATTAGTTTTATAAACCAAATTAGCCTATGCCTAATAAACAAAATAGGATTGAATGCATACATTGAATGCATATTAATGCATACATTCAATGCTTAATAAATTATTTAAGAATGTATACATACATGCATACTTATATAATTTAATAAGTATAGTTTCACCTATACTGACGAATCCTTAATAAGTAATGGCATTTTAAAAAACTTTCTTTCAGCTTCTCCCATTAGGGGTCGCCACAGCGGATCATCCGCATGTTTGATTTGGCACGTTTTTACGCTGGATGCCCTTTCTAAAGCAACCCTCCCCATTTTATCCGGGCTTGGGACAGGCACTAAGGCTTGTGCAACCCTAACGGCTGGGGTTGGTTCCCTGACCGGGGATCGATCACGGGCCGCAGCGGTGAGAGCGCCGCATCCTAACCACTAGACCACCAGGGAACCTCGTAATAAGTAATGACATTATACTGTTTAATTACTCACTATGAACCTTGTCAGCTTAAAACATTTAGTAGGAAAATATAGTTCGCTTCAGATCTTTTTTTAAGTGTATTAAATGCAATCGAATGCAAACAAAATTCTATATTAAACCAGTTCAAGAACAGAGGGCTTTTAAATCTGTCTTCCTCATGTCAAATAATACAATGAATATTTATTAATGAAAGATCTATTGCTTAGGTTATCAACAAACTGAATGGGTTTTTTTTCCAGTCCATCAACTTGTCATTTTGCATTTGACATTGCAGAAATGTAGTTGTTACAAGTAGTATGCATACATACGTACGAGTTTTACAAAATCCTGTGTGATACTTCTGTTGCCAGATTTTAGATAAGTTTATTAACAATGTTTAACATTTTCAGATTTAGTCATTAGAAATTTGTCATCAGCTGATTACCAATCCAAACTCCATCCATTTTGTATATACTGCTTATACTTTAGGATCACGAGGAGCCTAGTGTCTATCTCTGAGTACTCCAGGCACAAGAAAATGGGCAACCTGGAAAGGTTGGAAATGGCAAACAGCTCACAATTAATGTATTTAGATTCCTTTTTGGAGGAAACCGGAGAACCCAGAGAAAATCCCCAAAGCACACGGTAAACACGCAAATTCTGGATACACTGGGTGGAGGTGAGACCCCCTAACCACAGAAGTGCAGGACAAGCATGACTAGTACTAAGCCACTACTACCAAGCCACCTCATCAAAATCAACTCATGACATAGAATTTTTCCATGTGCAGTTTTTGCCTGTGAAAGCAGAAGGATGTTTTGGTATGACGGTTACAAGGGTACAATTTACTCCTGATCTTAATCTCAACCCCACATGCATGCCTATGTGATCAGACAAATCTTTTCAGACAAATCTTTTTAAATTAGATATTATGTTGTTATATTTTAAACTACTTTTAAACTCCATATATTTCCTAGTGGCTTTTGTGTTTTTTTTTTTTTAAACAGATCATTTTATTCTGGTAACAAAACCTTTTAATTCAAGATAAATTTGTCTGCGTGCATATGTGTCCTTGTCTGTGTGTGTATGCATGTGTTATGCTTTTAGGCCTGATATAGATCTTTTCAGGACTATCGATCAAACAAAAGCCAGAGGTTTACACAGATTTCATTTCCCACTCTTTCATGATCAGCCGGGGTTATTGCGCAGGCATGAGCGTCTGATTGCACGTGGCTGAATAATGGCTTCCATTGACTTTTCATTCTGATCTTTCTGTTGATTCAGTCATATCTAAAGGCTCTGTTTAATATCACTCATAGATGCACGTGTAATGTTGACTCAGCTTGTCATGACTTTTGAGCAAAAATGATGCTGTCTGTGGGATCAGCAGTGTGTGCTTGTGTTGAGTTTTAATCCTTTTTTAAGCCTTTACATTTCCTGTTAGTGTGTTTGTGCATTTTCTTTACAGAGTAGTATGTTTTTCCACAGAGGCTACAGAGAACAGCTGTAAGTCACTGTCGATAAGGGTGTCTGCCAAGTGCTGTAAATAAACCCACCAAACAGCCAGTTGACTAGCATGGCTCCATCACTGGTATTATGAGAATGTCCAGTACACAAATAATACCTGGTCAGTAGGGTCACTGATGGATAGGTTAAGAAACCACAACCAGGTTACTGGCAGTAATTAAATACTTACAAAGTCTATGTACATATATAATGTGTACCTAATAAAATTAAACAAATCATTTAGATTTTGGATATAAAAATAAGACATATTGTCTTTTTACTTTATTTTAGAATATGCAACTTAGAGAAATGATGTCTACAGACTGTATTGTGGTACTCTTTTCTGTACTTTTGTGTGAAATCACATAGAGATACACAGAGCAAATCAAATTCACTTGCAGTCATGCATAGTGGATCTATGAATCTGAATCTAGCATTGTCCATGCATTTGTGTGGAAAACCAGAGAACAAAAATCTCAATAATATTGCATATATTAAAAAAAATTAAACATCCCATACCCATTGTGGTAAAGAACAGGCTAAATAAAAACAGTACTGTAGCTCCAGTCCTCTTTGCAAAACAGGCAATCACCACTGCCTATGTCTCCTGAACCTACAAAGCCACATAATAGAAAAGACCTGAATTTATTATCTGAGAAAGTAAGATTTAGGGATCAGCTGTTTCAAGTCAAGTGAAGTGGCTTTACTGTTATTTCAGCAATATACAACACAGGGCACAGTAAAAAGAAAGAACGCTCCATCAGGACCAAAGTGCTACATAAGACAACATAAATTAACACAAGATTACACAAAACTAACTAGAACAGATCTACAGTGCATGTGTGCAAACATGAGAAGACAACATTAAGTTCAAGAACACAATACAATAACACTGCAACAGTGCAGCAATGACTAGTACACAAATCTAAATGTGATAATAATAATAAAAACTGTAATAATTTTTTTGGTAGTGTTTATAACAATAAAGAATAAAAGGTATTTGTAGGGGGAGTAGTAGCTCAGTGGTTAAGGCGCTGGGTTATTGATCAAAGGTTGGGGGTTCAAGCCTTGGTATCGCCAAGCTGCCACTCTTGGGCCCTTGAGCAAAGTCCTTAACCCTCTATGCCCCAGGGATGCTGTTTCTTTAGCTTCCAAACAAGCTGGGATATGTGAAGAAAATAATTTTGCTGTGCTGTAATGTATATGTGACAAATAAAGGCTATTCTATATTACTAAAGTGTTGGAGCAGGCCACACAGCTGGAGTTTCTTATTAAATGGCTGGTGAGACAGCATTTGAGGACTTAAGTTAATTAATAATTAATTATTACAATAATAATTGTACCAATAATAATTAGTTGTTTTGCTAATACTTGAAAAATCAATTAATATTAGTGAATAATGTATTAATATAGTTAGCATCTCATTTACTAAGCTACCCATCTGTTCCTCATTTGCTCTGGAATAGTTATCAATGTAGAGTCTTAATGGAACAGGGCAATAACAATTTTTTCTACTGTGAAATAGTACAAATATTTTAAAAACAGCTCATAGTGATGACTCAATTGTGTGTCTGTGTGTGTGTGTGTGTGTGTGTGTGTGTGTGTGTGTGTGTGAGTTTGTGTGTGTGTGTGTGTGTGTGTGTGTGTGTGTGTGTGTGTGTGTGTGTGTGTATATATATATATATGTTTATAGGACTGTGGCATTAAAAGACAGGAGGTGGTGCTGGAGGTAGCAGAGCTGAAGATGTTAAGGTTTTTGTTAGGAGTGATGAGGATGAACAGGATTATAAATTAGTTTATTAGAAGGACAGCACATGTAGGACGTTTTGGGGACAACATGAGAGAGCCCCGATTAAGATGGTTTGGACATGTGTAGAGGAGGGACATGGCGTTTATCAGTAGGAGAATGCTGAGGACTGAGCCACCGGGACGAAGGAACCGAGGAAGCACAAAAAGGAGGTTCACAGATGTGGTGAAGGAAGTCATGCAGGTTGTTGAGGCAGACGTTCAGGACCGAGTAGTATGGAGTTGAATGATCCGCTGTGGCGACCCCTAATGGGAGCAGCCAAAAGAAGAAGAAGAAGATATATGCAGTATATATATATATATATATATATATATATATATATATATATATATATATATATATATATATATATATATATAATTACCAACAGACACAAGAAAGTAAACACAATTAGCACACAAATTAGATGTTAGTTGTTTTGGTTCCGGTTTATGACTTCCTAATCTGAAACACCATTGTTAAAAGATTCAGGAAGTTTTTAGGTTAAGTATAGAAACTGTTTAAAGGAGTGTTTGCTCTTTACTTTTTAGGAGCTAACAGAAAAATCTGACCTTTAGTTATCCCTTAGGAATAGTAAGATCATGAAATTTTTTTTTTCCTATTTAAACACCATTGTGTCTTGGTGTTCTTACTAGCACACCACACAGCTGCTAACTTCTCACAGGAATACTAAAAATATATAGCACTTACCACCAAATTAGCAACGGAATCACAAATTTTTTAATAAAAACATACTTAATTTGTTTCACGGTGGAATTTCTATTTAATATAATACTACTACAAATACTATGACGACTACTACTACTACTACTAAAATGACTACTACTAATAATCTTAGTAATCTTAATAATAATAATAATAATAATAATAATAATAATAATAAACCCCGACATTTGACTCTTGGTCTACATAACTGCCCACTGATAAAGTTTATGACATCACTGAGCCTGGAGAATACATTCATATAATTTATTATACTGTATATATACAACAATTGTATTTATATATACATACACACAACACTTACCTGTGGCATTTCTTTAAATAAGCAAGCAATCAGTACAACAGAAATGACTAAACATGAACCCACTGTTTTCTTTTTTCTTACACATTTTAAAAGGATTTGCCTTAACAAATATGCACACATACACACACACACACACACACACACACACACATACATACACACACACACCCTTGTATAGTGTTGTGGCCAGCATATGAATATTTAACAGTAGCTGCTCTCCGAGTATGCCAGTCGTTGCCAAATAGAACTTAATCTTTTCAATTTTGTGGTGCAAATATTCACACTGGCTGCTGTTTGTCTGGTCCATTAATGAGCCCCTATCCCATAATCCTCGGCGGCTAATTCAAGTGGCTGCTGGGGCAGACGGCCAGGAGAAAGCGAGGTACAACCTTCCATACACAGGCCAGATTATACACACACACACACACACACACACTCTCTCTCTCTCTCTCTCTCTCTCTCTCTCTCTCTCTCTCTATAGCACTCTATCTCACAAGCACATGTTTTTCTCACCCCGACTCCGTTTCTTTTTCTCACACTCTCACTTATCTGCTCATTTTAGTCTCTTACTGATTTTCAGATTTTCTTTTATTATTTTTAAGCCATTACACTTCACTGTCTCATTTTCTCGTTAACTCATTACAGAAGTTTATAATAAAATGCTCTGATAATAAATTTCTCAGACTGGATTCCTTTGTTCTTCATTAATATAAGCAACATAAAGTGTGTTCCTACTGACTGAAAGCACCTATTGACACTATAATTGTATTAACTGACTCAATATCAGCTGTAAGTTGTTAAAGCATCTCTCAATATATTACTCTACTGCATGTTGAATCATTTTTCAAATAAAACTCTGCCTTGAAACACAAACATATATATATATATATATATATATATATATATATATATATATATATATATATATATATATATATATATATATAGTTTATGTTAAAGATTTGTAATGCAGTAAGTAATTCATATACCAATTTGTTGGATGTTGCTGTAGTTTTTTCATTTCTGTGAGTAAATGGGCTGATATGATGTCACAGGGAAGACATTTATAGTGGTATTTAATAGATTAAAATGTTCAGCATTCTCAATCATAAAGGATTTGATTTAAGAAATCCACTGTAGGATATCATGATTTCATAATTCCACTGGTGCCACTATGAGCAGGGAGTTAAAGTAAAATGTTGAATAACGAGTATGTGCAAGCCGTTCAGGGTGGAGTTTTACACTTTAACCATTGTTAACCCTTGTTAAAAAGGGTCTAGGAATCTTCTGTACTGTGCAATGTAAATCGCAGGCATGTGGAAAGCAATTCTTAAACTGAAAACTGCATCAGTTCTCTCAGATAATGTCATGTAATGTCATATGGATGTATTTCCAAGAATTCTACTGCAAATTTTTTTTCTTGTTTCTGTTTTTTTGTGGGTCGGGGCAAACTGTCAGGTATCCACCTCCGTTCATCGCTGCATGACACAAACACTTTAAAGCATTACATTTTCCCTTATCTGGAACCCAAACATTTTCGTGTGACAATGCCCCTGTGTACAAAGCGAGCCCCATGAAGAAAAATGGCTTTGTACATACAGTATATACACATGTGTATATATATATATATATATATATATATATATATATATATATATATATATATATATATATACTGTATATACATACAAAAACACAAACTCTAATAATCTGTAGCAATAAACCAGATAAACAGAACTACATACAGAAACCCCCAAAAATGCTTTTTGTCCAGCGTGACAATGCCCCTGTTTACAAAGCGAGCTCCGTGAAGATAATTGGCTTGGAGTGGAAGATCTTAAGTTCATTATTGGGTTAGTATATCTTATTTTCCATGGAGTGTATGTTCTTTTGTGGAAATCTAAAATTTTACACAACAAAAATTTTGAGGCAACATCTGTATACAAATTGACAAGTTTTCTATAGTGCAGTTTATACCAATAACAATACCAATACCAATACCAATACCAATACCAATACCAACTTCCTGGTATTTCCCAGCCTGGAATTCTGATGATACATGCACATTACATTTGCACAGTCCTGTTCCTAATTATGTAAACTTTGAAGTGTCTTCATGTTCGCGATCCCAATTAAACTATAATCTCTAACTATAAACAGTTCAGCTACCTGACTGATTGTAAAGAGGTTGTTAAAAAACTCTCTGCTACTCAGTGCCTTGCATGGCAGCTATTTATTTATAACAGGAGACAAAAGTGTCAAAAAATGGCGTCAGAATTTGTCAGTGTGTACACCAATATATTAGCTAGCACAGCATGAGCTTATTAAAAGTAGTAAGAAATGTATAAATGTTATTTTATTTAGTGTCTGTAAACATGCATAATATTCTCCAGTGGCCTATTACAAGATTTTAACATCAGTATCAAATAGAAAGCACCAGCTTTAATACAATTTTTATATAAACTCAAAAGTCAAAAATAGTATTTCAACAAAATAAATATCAGTTATTGTACACTGTTGTCTTGGTTTTGAAATAAATGAAAATTAAATGTTTCTCGCTCATGGTGTTAGACATTTGGATCCCACTCTGTTTTTTCTATAGGTACTTAGGTATAGGTCACTATTTAGCTTTTACTATAACATTTGGCTCAGTCCATTAGTGTCTATTCTCTGAACTGTGAACACACTATGAGCAGGATGTCAACACCCCTACCCCACTCTTGGCACTATTACTAGACTAGAAGGAGGACCGGTGGTGACTGTGGCAAGGAAAAACTCCCCCCAGATGGCATAAGGAACAAACCTTTAGAGGTACCAGACTTAAGAGGGAACCCATCCTCATTTGGGTTGCACCGAATGTGCATTTATTGCGGATAAATGATGTTGCGGGATGATGGAGATGAGTGATGGTGATCAGAAGCGAACTGTAGTCCTAAGTCAGTGTAGGACACTGTTGACATTAACTACAGTCCAAATCTATCCTCAAAGCTCCTGTTCTTCCTCCGTAATTTCATGGAACCCCAGGGCGTTGATGAGAAACCATCCCCATCTGCACAGAGGGGCATCCAATGGAAGAGAACACTATCCATAGGCAGGCCTGGACGAAGTGGGACGATCCAAGGAGGGAAGACGGGAAGAAACAGTAGTCGCTGGAACCTCAGGAGCATGTTTAACTTGTTAAGCACTGCCAATGAGAGTGAAAACTACAGAGCCCACTTGATCCAAATCCTGTTTTTAGTTTAATGCTACACTGTATAAACAAATGCATTGAGACAGCTGCATATTACTACCATATGTGGTTCTTCCACAAACTGTTAACGCAAAGTTTGAGACATGGAATTCTACAGGAGGATTTTGGTTGCAGTAGCATACATTTTTCTCTTCACTTCAACTAGCAGACCCAAACCTGTTCCAGCATAACTAAGCCTCTGTGCACAAAGACAGCTATATGACGATATAGTTTACATTGGTTAGAGTTGAAGATTTGGAACGTCCTACTATAGAGCTCTGTCTTCAAACCCTAAGGATGAAATTGAACACTGATTGCACCCCAGGATTCCTCAACCTTCATCAGTACCTGGGTTTTTGGCTGATTGAGCAAAAATCTTTACAAACTTACTCCAAAATCTAGTGAAATATTTTCCCTGTAGAGTGAAGGTTAATAATTAATCTAACAGCAAAAGGGGTCTAAATGTAAAATGGAATGTTCAAAAAACACCCAAATGTTATCGTCAGGTTTTCAAAAAAATGTTTGTCCATATAGTGTAGTTGCACCACACACTAATAAAGGTTTGCCAACCAGTTTACCTATACTGGTGACTTGCAACAATAAAATCTATAGTCTGAACATAGAATTATACTGCTTTTAGCAACAACAAAAAATCTATAATTATACAATTTAAAATCTGGACTTGTACTGAAAACTGTTTAATCATCTTTCTTCATTTTGAATGGTTGAATTTAATTTCAATAAAAAAAAATACTTTACATATTAATATCATTATCAATGTTTAATTTATATAAAAAACCTATTCCCATGTACTTTTTAATTATGAATTGTTTACTCTACACTGTAGACATTTTTTTTATTGTATGCCATGCACATATTTACTTCTTAATTGCATGAGCAATTGAGCAATTAGCATGCATTTGAATTAAAAATGTTAGTGGTTGAAGCTTAAAAAACACACATCAGGTCAAAAGCATGTTCTTCAGTAAACACCTTATTTGAAGGGCACCTACATTTGGCCTTCATTTTTCAAGAATTGTATAAATATTGTCTCAATCAATGCTGAAATATACAAATCAAAACTTAACATTGCAATGTCTTTACATTACTGAAAGAATGCAAAGGTGTCGCTTTGAAACATCTTAAGTTCCTATTCATCACCTGGAAAACATACACTTTTTTTACATAAGCTACACATAAGATTTTTAATGCAAATAGACCACCAGCACTTGAGTAGCATGAAGTGTCATGCTTTTACATCAGGTGTGAAAATACACCTTCCAAAAAAATGCATGCTAAAAGATTTTAATTAATGATGTTTCAAAGTTTAATGATTGTGTTATTAATAAAGACCAGTGCAAGATACAAACAGTTTTCCACATCCATTCTTTCCACTTCTTTCACTTGCTTTGCTTTATTGAAGCACACATTGAGCTTGGTAGTTCAGGAATGATGTTAATTGGGGTTGCCTGGTGGCTGTGTGTGGATAAGGTTTTTTTATGTGTACCTATGAGGTTTTGCAGTAGCCGTGTATGGAAGAAAGATGCATTGTAACTATTTTAGTCCAAATGTAGACTCTGTAGATGTTTACTTGCACAATTTTTTAATACCATAGTTATGTAATATTTTTCTAGGATTCATTGTTTTGACTATATATTGACTATATATTATATGTATGTTTTATATTATACGTTTCTTTGGGAAAAAAAGATTTAGGATGAATTTGACAAGATAATGAACAAATCAGTTCTATTTCATATCAATAATAACTATTTTTAACTTAAATATATATATATTTATTAGGAGTATGGTATCTATAATATGAAATCCAGATATGCAAAGAAAAATCTATAAATAAAATTTGTAAATTAGCAGAAGAAAGTAAAACTCACATCACAAATTGTCTATTTTGCATTATATTAGTTTAAAAAACTTAGAAGATTGTTAGGTGTATTTCCTATTGATTCCTGTAATTTATTTATTTATTTATTTATTTATTTATTTATTTATTTATTTATTTATTTATTTATTTATTTATTTATTTATTTATTTATTTATTTTGGGGGGGGGGGGGTTGCTTATTTCATGTAAGATGCTAAATTATATACCAGGTAAATTAGCCTGCCATTTATTTGTCTTGAAATGGCCTTACATGTGTTATTTAATTATTTCATTATAACAACTATTCCATACCCGTACATAGTGAGAAATAGTAGATGGCTTCAATTAGATATCTTTACTGCAGTGTTTATTACACTATATTTCCTTTCAAATGAAATATGAATGCAAACTTTGGAGCGACTAGGGCTTTAAGATATTGTGAGAGTTCCTATCTGCCTAAAATCAAAACTATTCAATAAATTGATAAAATTAAATTATCTAACTATCATTTTATTGGATAATGAAAAGACATTAAAAAAAAATTATTAATGTAGTCATTTTTACCATTTACCATTTTGATATATTAACAATGAGATAGTTCTGCAGTGTGTATTTCTTTCAACTTCTGACTATGGTTGTGGCCTTGAATGCTTATAATTGTGTTAGGAAATCCTTGGGGGAAATTATTGGCCAAATTCTATTTAGATAACAAAACCAATGTATTTTTTTCAAGCAGATAAAAGCAACGGCATCATCAACATCATGCAGACCCCTAGTTTTCCAGTAAATTAACAATTGTTTTTTTACTACATGCATGAAATAGAGAAACTGGAAAGTCGCATGCTGAATTACATATCATTTATTCATCGTTTTATCATCTTTATCTATATACACCTACTGTAACACTTTTGACGATCGGAAAACTTTTGAAAGTAGGTTAAAATTGAATATTTTTTTATTGCCAGTATTTCACCCAGTTTTTATAAGAGATGTTGTGAACAACAGTTAAAAGAATACCCACTCAGCCATTTACAAAAAACTGTTCAAGGTTTTGTGTGTTCATGCGTTTGTAAAGGCTTTTGTGGGTTGTATGTGTATATACATACATGTTCAACTGTAGTTGGCTGTCTGTGTGTGTGTGTGTGTGTGTGTGTGTGTGTGTGTGTGTATGTGTGTGTGTGTGTGTGTGTGTGTGTGTGTGTGTGTCTGTGTGTGTGTGTGTGTGTGTGTGTGTGTGTGTGTGTGTGTGTGTGTGTGTGTGTGTGTGTGTGTTTCAGAGCAGAGATTGCACATTGATGGTCTGAGGCTTATGTGAGTGTTAATGGAAAGAGCTTCAATTTGCTCAGATAAGTGAGATGGACAGCACTGTTGAAAGTATGTATTTGTGTTTGTGTGTGTTTGTGTGTGTATTTACACCTAATTATCCAGGTGCATAGTATCACATGCATAAGCACTACCCAAAACTCAAGTGTTTAGGCATGGGTTATAAAAATGCATTTACAGTATGTTGTGTGCACGTGTGTTCATTTGTGTGTAAATGTGGGTGTGTGTGTATGTGCCCGCTTGGCCCCTCCCAATCTCCCCCTCTGACAGACGGCAGTAATGGTCTCCCTGATCTGTGTGAAATTGCCCGGCCGCTCTCAGCAGCTGAGGACCCACAGGAGACAAACCGCCATTTAATTCCCACTGCCAGAGGTGAGCAAGCCCCGAGCCCTGGGGAGGGCTACCAATCAGCCATCCATCACACACACACACACACACACACACACATACACCAGCATGGAGTGGATGGATAGATTGGGGGGTGGGGTTAAAAAAAGGAGGGTGTTTCAGGCATGAAAGCATGAAATAATTTACTGGTGAGTATTGGATGGGGTGTGTGTATGTGTCTGGAAAAACCCAATGAAATCACCTACCTTGCGGCAGCAAACAGGGAAGTGAAAGTGTGCCATAGACTCTCCACTCCCCAGGGATACATTGTCTGAATTAAGTTTGTTCTCTTTATCTGCCATTTATTCCTTCATGTAATTTGAACTGTCATTCTGTCCTTCTTGTCCATTTAATTCACAGTTTTGTTTACTAGAAGTCAAGCTTTCCATCAGTCACCGAGTTTACCTTGCATTTCTTTTTCATCTTTGTTGATGTATGGAATTATTAAGAACAATAAAGAGTCATCATCTTTAGATTTCTCCTCTGCCTCTATTGCCCTTTAAGTTTTTTCTTTTTAAATAGTACTTATTTGTTCTGTTTGTAGATGTAATAGAAATGCTTTCACCATGCCATCAATAGTCATAAAGAGTGTAATCACCAAAAGGTGTTGTTAAATTATGACATCTAAAGAATATTATAAGCAATAAAAGTGATCAGATGTAATAAAATACAACAGCAATATTATTGGTGACCTTTAGCCAGGGAGCATATTCATTATTATAATTCATTGATTTATGTATTTTTTTTTATATCTGTACAATATTTTTTTTTTCAATATTTATCTGCCAATCTAGAAGGAAGCATTTTGTTATATCTTGCCCTTTAGTTTCTGGTTTATTGATTGAAGTTCACAACACTGAATGAAAAAAAACACTGGAGTTCATTAAGGGCAAGAGGGAATAAGCAACATCTGGCATCTTTTTTTTTTACCACTAGATGGAAGTTCCTTCAGTTATCAAAGTCACACACACTAAAGCTGACCTATGTTCAATTCAATTCAGTTTATTTTTATTTGTATAGTGCTTTAACAATGGACATTGTCTAAAGGCTGCTTTACACAAATAAGTCTATGTCCACTTATAGAGGGTAGACACATAAGTAATGACTTGTTAAGCAGAAAATCATATTGAATCTTGTGACACATTGCCTAGTAGCAGCTATTGTAAGGGGTTAGTTCAATAATAGTTCAATAATAGTTCATAAAACTTTATATACAAACCAGTATTTATAATATAACCCAGCGTGTTCTAGTTTGTTGTTGTTAATGTTGATTTCAAATATAATTAAATACGATTAATAGCCTATGCCTTAAGCATTAATTGTCACTAGAGATGCAGTGGTCTGGCATACACTTTTAGAAATTGGAGGGAGGGGGGGGGTCCCATCAAGGGGCATTTATTGTATCTATGTAGGTACATATTACATGAAAACGTCTCATGTAAGTCCCAGATATAGAGTCTACAGTCTTAGCTAGAATAAAATCAGCCCCAGCATCACTTATTTATACCATTCTGTGTGGTGCTAATGAATCACACACACACTTGGTGATATAAAAGTTTAAATTAATCAACTTTCAGACATTGGTTCACAGCAAATAGTGTAAAGTGTCATCTAAAAACAAAACCCAACAGTGATCTATTTTATCTTTGAGAGACAGGGGGCTTTTAGCAATGCTAGCCCATTTATTCTGAAGACAAATGTACTCAGTAAAAATGTGCTTTAATGTTAGAATATAGCATTAAAACAATAAGAATCAAACATACACATGAGTCATTAAGGTATTAAGGTGTTTATTTAATTTTAAAGAATGGTTAAGAATCATGTTAAAAAAGTAAAATAGTAAACAATTACATATATTTGACATTCAACATTCAACAAATGTTAATGTTCCTAAAGCTTACATTCACAACTTATTTTAAATTTTGCTGAAATACTAATTTCCATCTTTGAGAAATGGGTGCTACTGTGTTTGACAGATGTAAGCAAATTTCTGCGCCTCCTTATTTAACTCTTTACCGTTCATATTGTGCATCATGGTCAAAATAAGCTCTGGTTGAGTCCCATTTGGTCAGGAATCACACTTCCTTAAGCTCAGGGGAGGAGCAGCAGACAGAAGAGTTCATAATTGGTTGCTAGGGTGGTCTAGTTCAAAAATTCTCTGTGGTTGCCAAGACCTTTTTATAGCAAATCACTCATATTAAATCTAATGCATTT